>NC_048301.1:33705053-33789172 GCF_013100865.1 Trachemys scripta elegans
CCCTAACTCCGCCCCCTCCTCCTTCCCACTCCCAGCCACGCGAAAAGGGCTGCCCGAGCGCTACCGGCTTCACGGTTTGCCAGGCAGCCTCCAGACCCTGCGCCCCCAGCTGGGCACTTCCCCTCCCAGGCTCCAGCTGTGCTGGGGAAGCGCCGGCCGGGGGCACAGTGTCTGGAGGCTGCCCGGCAAACCGTGAAGCCGGTAGCGTTTGGGCTTCGGGCAGCCCCCTTGCCTCCAGACCCTGCGCCCCCAGCCGGGCACTTCCCCTCCTGGGCTCTGGCGGCGCAGGGTCTGGAGGCATGGGGGCTGCCCGAAGCCGGTAGCGCTCGGGCAGCCCGGCTCTTAAACAGAGCCGAAGAGTCAGGGGAGGAGCAGAGCCGCCGCGGGAGGGGAAGTGCCTGGCCGGCATTTTCCCGGACATGTTCGGCTTTTTGGCAATTCCCCCGGATGGGGGTTTGAGTGCCGAAAAGCCGGACATGTCCGGGAAAAAGAGGACGTATGGTAACCCTAGAATAGGGCCATGGCCATGCTCAAATCCCAGACCTCGCTACAGGGAGTAGGGTCTATCCGAGGAATGGAAGTGCTTTTGCCCTCTCCCGCTCCTGTGGACACATGCAGGAGCTGAACTGAATGTGGGCCGTAATCAGGATTCTGACATTCACAATGCTGCTTGCAAACAAATCCCTTGTTATCTCATTCTGAAATAAGTCGTATCATGTTGTGTTAGCTATGTAGGTCCCAAATAGATGAATTACACAGAACTCTGTATCTGGGCCCCCTAATGTTTATGTTTTTCAGATTTGGGGTTTTATGGAGTTAGGAACTAGCTGCAAAAGTCAGATCTGGGTTTGGATTCCAGACAAGGTTAAGGGACGTTCAGATCTGGGTCCTTCTCTAATTAAAGTGCTGTCTGGAAATCCTATATTGCACTTTATTTGTTCGCTTTGTTGGAACTGAAGGAGGATTCCAAAAGCATAGAGTACAGATATAGCAATTCATCTTGCTTAATGAGTGTAAAAAGACAATAACATCCCCAGTCTGATCTCTCCCCTCAACCATACAGTACGAGCTGTAGAAAAGCTCCCTTCAAATAAGAAATAAGAGTTAGTCCTACAAAGTGCATTTACTCTGTGCAGGGTCAGTGAAAGTCAATGTCAGATCAGCCATTCTTTCTAGTACTGCCCTCCTCTTTCCCTTGTGGTCAGGCAAGATGACAGTTTGGGGAAAGTCCTGGAATGTACATCAGCATAAACGCTTTAAATGAATGGGGGCAGTGTTTATTGGCCAAATTCAGACCTGACGTAAGCAGGTACATCTCTATTGAGATATCGGACTGGAGGATCTAAAATGTATTTTGCCTCTCTGATTCCACGAACCTTTGTGTTTACTGTTCACGTTCTAACAGTGTTCATGTCTCCCCTCAGTTGTTGCTTAACCAAGCTATACATAATTCCCCAACTGACATTTCTTTAGGGACTGTCTTCGGCATCTACTGATTTTGAATGTTTTTGATCTGGGGACAAAGGGTGATGCAAGCTAATCTCCCAGTGAGATAGTAAGCAGAACATTGGGCGGCATTTCACATGAAAGACATCGCCTCGAAAAATAGAGAACTCCATTCCCCACCCCGTATTTGTGAAACTTGCTGAGAAAGCTGCCAGTCTTGTCTATTAATAAGGATCCTCTCATCTGATTGCTTTCATGGTCAGGCATTGCACATTAAATAGTTTAATATAGATTATTTGGATGATAAATTAGAGAGGGTGGCAGTGACTGCACAGGAAGCCAGACTGAAATTTCTAATCAACTGATCTGATAACATAAAGTCTTAATTCACTTCTTCTTTTATTAAAGCACATCCCCTTTATGCAGCAGTTTGGGAAACCATCTCAGTTGAAGCCTTCACTAGAAGCATGGCTAAAATCCCTGTTCTCTTGTTTTCATAACTATATAAAAGCTTTTAATAACTATATAAAAGCTTTTAATGTCATTTCCGGTGGAGCTGTTGCACTATTCTTGAATGTTTTAATGAGATATAAGCTGAACCCAAATCCAAACCCAAACCCATACCTTCAGGTTGCTGGTTCCTAGCAGCTCTCCTAGGATTGGAAGAGCAAAGGGATGACTTAAATCCACTTTGTTCCTTGCTGCTGTACAGAGCACTCCATGGCTAGACATGAGAATCTGGCCTTAAACTAGTAAGGAAATTGATTGTCTTTAGCCACAGTCCCCATATCCAGGAAGCAGAACCAGCTGCATGTTTTCCTACAGCTTCTAGCCCACTCTGCTCCAATTTAAATTCACTCTTGTGCAGGAGGGTTCTGATGTTTCCCCCGGAGATCCTGCTGAGACACTAATAATTGTTAGTCTATTACAAGCAACTGGATTGCCAGGTGGCTCCATTCCATTCCATCCCTGGCAGTATTTGCATGAGCATCTGGCTGTTTTGAGAAAGAGTTTTAACTTCATCCATGTGAGATTCTCCATGGGGTTAATTCCCCCTTTCACAGATTATATGGGTTATTAGAAATAATACCTATAAATAAATGGTCACAGTGATTTATGTTCATTTAATCCCATCTTGGGTGTTGGGGTGACATTATAAATCACCTGATCTTTTGCTGTCTGGGTTTATGATGTCTCCAGAAACTCTTGGTGGACTTATGTGCTTGTTAAATCAGTGCAGCCCCTCCCTTATCTCTGTGTTTTATACGAGTATTGGTAATTCAAGAGGAGTCTTGCTCATGTCCATTTCTTACCCAATACCGTCAATAAAATGTTGGAGCTGGAGCTTTCTGGGAGCAGCAGGGTCCTCCCTAAACCAGTGGATGTAAAGGAAATGAAAAGCAGGGCTGTGTATTTGGGTTGTGACAAACCCCGAGAAACCTGCATTTCTCTGAATTTGTGTTTTTGTATACATTGTTTATGGGCTTTTTTGCATCCAGGGCCCATTTATAGTACCAAAATAACATGAGATCTGTTTCCCAGGCTTTTTCCACCATCCAGGAAGAAAAATACCAGGTAAAGACCAGAGTTTGCATTATTTTGCATATTATCCTGGAGAAACAATAGTGTCTCAGTGATGTGCTTTCCAGGAAAGTGCATGCCAGGATGTCACTTGGAGCCTGGCTAATTCCCAGGATTTGGGGAGAGTCACTAGAGGTCTGTTGTGGCTTTGGACCTGCTATTTTAAAAACCCATCTGTAAGGTGCCATGCACACTTAATGGTATGGAATATCAGTAGTAAATACAGCTCTGTAAGTGGGTCCTGAGGCAATAAAATACCCAGAGCAAAAAGGAAACACACATAGAAATCAACAGAGCTACCTGAAATGCAAAAATATTCCCCTAATCCACAGCATGCAGCTAAATAAAGAGGGACAAGAGCTTGGGCCCAGATCCTCATAGGTATTTAGGCGCCTAACTCCCATGGATTTCAATTGGAGTTAGGCACCTATATACCTTTGAGGATCTGGGCCTTAGTATCTTTCCACTCTCTTTTTCTCATTGTCATCTCTTTCGTTTTCAGTGATGTGACGCAACTACGTAATCACGCTGGCAAATGTTGCATCATATTATTGAAATCAGATACTATCAAGCTGCCAGTGCTAATGCCAAACTGGAATAATCTTAAGGGAGTAGAGACATGCTATAGCTAAGCTAGATCATGTTGTAATGCATAAGTCACATTAATCACAGGTCCGATTCACGCTGCTTGTGGGCCCCCAGGAACAACATGCGTTTTAAATGGTTGTAAATAAAACCCTGTGTGCACACACTTCGTACTGAAACATCTATGCAGTTCTTGTACGAAACTTGAATGGTGAAGTCCCTCGCCATATGTAGTTTCACTTTAAATCTCTGTACTATCCCGTGGCAGTATCCAGGTCACATATCCGGCCTAGTGTTCTCAGTATGAAATATAGATGCCTCTTATTTAGCAGAAAAAGGATATCATTCTAGCAGGTGCCTGTTTAGACAACTGGGCTTTGGAGCTCCTGAAGGGCAAATCACTAGCAGGTCACCATCAATTTGTGGGTGTGTGAGAGCGAATATTTTTGTCTCCAGAATCTATTCTACCCACTCACATTCCCGCCTCATAAGAACTGTGTGCTTGAAGAGAAAAGCTTAATGGCGCCTCATGTGATATGCAAACCAAACGTACCAGCCTTCAGTCTATCCCTTAGCTATTTCACAGATCCCAGAGTGATGAAGTAGATTATCCGCTGTAATTAGAAATGGGCAGGATTGGCTTCTGGATTGGAACTGCCTCACAGTTTGAGCGGGTTCAGATCCAGTGTCCCAATTTGGACCCATGTGATAGATCTGGGCTCAAATCGCAAAGTTCAGATTCAGATGTGGGTTTTGAATGATTTTTGCCAGAATTCCAAAGGCATTTCAGTCCGATGTTCTGGATTTAGCCAAGAAGATCTGATCTGGAGTTCTGATATCTGGATTTGATAGTGACTTCCTTAGATTTTGGGGGGGATCTGCATGTGGGATTTGGATCCAATTTGTCTGTTTCTGGCCAATTTCAGATTATAGTAATAATTAAATGCACTTGCAGAGATATTCTACCTATTTGCTTTTTTTCTCTTTCTGTAAGATTTCATGGTGCTTAGAAAGGCATTTTCAAAAAAGGAAGGAGTTCATAAATGTCTTTAGCCAGGGTACCAAGCGGAATGTGCTTGTACCGTCTCAATAAGTTTTGCTGCTATTGTCTTTATTTTATGATGTAATGTTTTTCAATGATGGGAAAAAATTGCAACAAAGACCTTCTGGAGGCTACAAACACTTTTCCTGTTGTTCTTTCTTTCTCAATTGTTCAGACTAACTCCTAGCAAAGACAGAGGTGCTGCGATTAGGGCACTGATCTTCCTTATGCATACAGCTATGGAAATCAATGTTTAACTGAAATTATCAGCATCACCTGCTTTGCATTTTCATGTATACCCCAGTCATATTTACTCTTTGTGTGGCAGAGTAATGCACGTAGCAGTGGTGGTGGGAGGGCATGACATGAAGAAGGAGAGATGGCACAAACCTCCTCACATGATGGAAACACACTAGGTCAGTGCTTTGTAGGGGAACCCCTAAAATTACAAGATTATGGATGGTTCTACATGTGACATGTACCGGAGCAATTAATAGGTAAAGGAGCCAAAGGTCAGAAATTTTTAGGGATTAGTGATATGCTTTCCAGGAAAGTACGTACCAGGATATCACTTGGGGACTGGCTAATTCCCAGAATTTTGGGAGAGTTACTAGAGGTCTGTTGTATTAGTTTAGATGAAATAACTGGGCCAAAGGTGTTAACATAATCCAGTCACTGTTGAATATTAAACAGTGTTAAACAAGGTCTGGGGTTTGATATACAGAGACATCAGTCTGCTTAATACCATCACAAACATACTGTAAAATTCCGACCATAGGGTCGAATTTTATTCTTTGAAACACACGAAAAGAAAAAGAATCAAAACAAGATAAAGAACATTGAAATGGAAATTGATTGTTTATGCAAAACAAACAATCAAAACCTAACAAACTCCTTTTGGAGACAGTGAATACTGGTTAAAGTCTGTTATTCAGTCAAGCAGTTCTTGGTGGGGGAGAAAGGGTTACTTTTATTTGATCAATTCTGAATTGAGAGTGATAGTCACTTTCCTGCCTTAGAATAACAGTCAGATAGACACAAAAAGAAGAGATGAGATAGGATAGTAAAGGTGGGGGAAATACAGCTTTTGTTGATGTTCTCAGGGACACAGTGCAGCTGGTCAGTCACTGATGTATTGGGCAGGCAGGCTGGACACAACATCTGTTGCTTTAGACCCAGGCTCACCTCCCCGGTCAGGGATATCATCTGGTTGGTCTAGTCAAGTCCCTCTCCTTCACTGGGCCTTCTCAGGCTGAGTAGAGCTGGATGGACTGTCTCGTCTCACCATGCTGGTGCCATGAAGTACAGTTGATTTCAGGATCAGGTGAAAAACTTAGAGAAAGAGAGCGATCGGTCAGGAGGAAGATGGGGGAAGAAAGGAGCACACAAGGGAGGGGGAAAGCAGAGGAGGATCTCACATGTCACACTGGGATCCTGGCTGACGCAGGGATGATGGTCAAAAGTCTGCCTTCAAAGTGTCGTGTCATGGCAACAATTGTTCCACTGCAGCTGTGGTGATGGTAGAAATTCTTGTTGTGTTCTCCCCCAAAGTCTCTTTTTAAGGACCACAAACAGGCAATGGGTGGAATCTTCCATCCTCTCATTATTTTGTCCATCAAATAGGCCTAATTTCAGACACACCAATTTTGGTTCCTTGATTTCCGCTCTTCTGCTCCTCTTGTTTACCAGGCATAATCTTAAGAGAGTCCTTGATTGGTAGTCTTAGGCCCTTTCTGTTTAAATTAGTTTAATCTTTCTGTCTCCTCACATCTTTTCTTAAACAGTTTTATATGACAGATCACTGTGACAATTCATAACCTTTACCCACTTTTCACTAATTGAGCTTACAATTAGGATAAATTTGTAGGCCCAGTTATCACAACAGGTCATTATGGCTGATAGGAGGGAAAGTTGCTCCCTCCTGGGAGGCAGAGTAAAGGTCAGGACTTGCAGTGTATCCTGATTTGTTTCTTTGCCTCCTGCTGGGTGTTGCCTCATTTTCCCCAGCCTGCCTTCTAGCTGTGATCTGTTTTCCCTTGCTGCTATGTTCTGCATCCTTTGTGCTGAGAAGCAGAAGCAGAGGCCATTTGTTCCTGGCATGCAATCCAGTCCTTTTCATGCAGGCAGGGTGTGTGAAGCATTTCTTGGCACTCACAGAGGGTTGGGACCTGAGAAGAGTTGGTGGAGTCATTTTTCCTGGAAAATGGAGAAACTAAGAACAGGGAAGTGTGGTAACATTGAGACACCTCTGTCCCCTTTTAGGACCTCAGTGCAGGGTGCTCACAACGCAATGTTCTCTAAAGCAGGATTGGCTCAATACGGTTTGATGTTTTACACAATGTCTGCTGTCCTTGAAACAAATAGTTACAATGTGGCAAACCGATGAAAGTTCCATTTAAAAAAAATGAATAATAGAACTGGGATACCAAAATGGAGCACAGCATGAAGGAGAAGCCCACACAGACTTCATTGCCTGGCCAGGTAGGTGCCAATGCGTGGTCCAAAAAGAACTTAAATATTTCCTCAGATTTCATGTCATTTCCACAAAGACTTCTGTAGCTTTTCCCCTCCCACATGGGGTCCCTGTCTTATTTTCCTGTCCTTTTGGCACCCCAGATCTGAGTCCTCATATTCTCCTGCTTCCTTGGTGTTGTCCTTTCCTTTGGTGATATCCCCAAGTCTCCTTTGGAAAAATATAATGTCCTTGTTGAACTGAATATTAACTTGGCTAAGATGGATACGTGGGACTTGGGCCGTTGCGCTTCTCTTAGTGGATCTATATTCTTGGCTATCATTTCCTTTCAGCCATTGTGTAGCCTCCAGGAAGAATTAATAAAGGATATTGGGGTTTTGTTGAGTCCCAGAACACCTGGGGCCTAATCCTTGTCTGGTGCAAATTTCTATAGCTCCATTGATTTCATTGGCACGAAACCAGCTGAGGATCCGGTCTGCAATATCTATGCTATTAAATTGAGTGGCAATTTGCAAAACACATTAATTGCTATGGATCTAAATCCTGAACCCATTTTTCCTATGGGAGTTTCACAAGAATCAGAACTAAAGATTTTGCCCCAGAAAAAGAACAGTGTCAAATGGGCCAATTGTTTGTTCCTACCTTTACCTATGAATTAGAACATTTCTGTATAACTCTTGGCAGGAGGTGGAGTTATTTAGTTCCTGCTCTATGACTGAAACATGAAAAGATGAGAATCCTAGGGCTGTTGCATCAACATGGGAATTTTTAAAGCCCACTGAAAAGGAACTGTGATGGGGTGGACTAGGTCTGGAGGCCCTCTGCTGGAGGCTTTGTTGCTCTGCCTCACCCTGCCCCAGAAAAAAGCAGAGGAGAAGTCCTCCAGGCAGCTTAGAGGGGCTGCCGGGGAGCAGCCAATCAGAGGGGCTGCTGGAGAGACCAGTTGGGCCAGAAGGACCACATAAAAGGAAGCAGCAGAGGCAGAGTAGTCAGTTGCTGCTTGGAGATTGAAGAGGGAGGACTGGGTGCCTGGAAGACCAGCAGGACTATGGCTCGCTCAATACAGCCCATGGGAAGGCTGCTGGGGATAGAGTGCCTGGTGGGCTGGAAGAGCAGCAGGACCGTGGACTGGTCAGTGCGGGCAGGATGAGTCCAGGGGACTGAGTCCAGAACCTAGCCAGGCTAGGCATTAGTACTGTGATGGGTCCTGCTGGTCAGGTTGAAGACTGACCCCAGGGAGGGCTGCTGAAAGGATACCAAGATGGGCCCCTGTTGCGCTGTTAAAGAAGGCAGTGCCTCTGGGGAAGAAGCCTTGGTGCTATGGGCAGTGAGGAAAAATGAGAGAATGTAGAGAACTGGGGGAGGGTGCAGTGTTTGTGACCTGATCAGAAAGGGGATGCCTGTGAGAGGTGGGTGCTGAGCCTGTTACGGTGACTTTATAAAACAATTAACAGCCCCCCCCCATCCAGATCACCTGCCTTAATTACAGGGTTAACTGCACCTCTAACTCCTCCATGGTTGCTCAAGAAACACCCCTTTAGAACTCAGACCTCTGTTCATCAGCTACAGGACTCTTCCCTTAGTTATCTCCCTCCAGAATGGGGATTTAGGCTGCAATTCCTCCTACCCTTCATTGCTCTTCAGTTAGCTGAGCGTCTGCAGGGTCGCACGCTCTTTTTCTCTCTCTCAAGGACTGGGCAGGGTTTGCCAGTGACAGTCCAGCCTTTACAAAGCAAAGTGCATTTATTTTTAGGACCAAAAAGAATTAGAGAACATGTGAAACAATAAAGGGTTTACACACATGCTAAGGCTTATGAAGTCACCCATCTTCCACATGGGGTATCTGGTCCATTTCATAGTCCTTCAAAACCTTGCAGCAGCTTGTTTGGTTGCAAGCTCATGTCAGCTGTTGGATCAAAATGAGGGATTATCTGCCATTACAGGTTGGGCCATTCTACCACACATTCTTTCTTCGTCTCCTGGGCCTCTTGAACCTGGTCTGAACCTGAATATATGCAATTGACTGCAGTTGGTGGCACTTCTCTGGAGTTGTTTATCTGTCCCCGGGTCTGCACTAATTATCCCCCATTGGTTTTAGTTCCTGGAGGAAGCTCAATACTGCTCCCCAACAGAGCCAGCATATAATGCCTGGCTCAGAGATACAGATAACACTTGTAAAGCTGCTACAGTAGTGTCCAAGATATTGTATCTGTTCATAATATCTGTCACATCACTCTAGTACTGAACTCATCTGCACATCTCACCCACAAGGTACATTTAGAGTTCTGTCTGCTCATGTGAGTCAAAAAATAAGTTTTAACTACTTCTTACTTCTGATATCCCTGCAGAGCCAATCTAGCTAGGAAGAAGTGAGTCAGATTCCATTCTTTCTTGGGCATCACCAAAAGATTTGATTACTAAGTTTTAATCACCTCCGCCTGTGCAAATCTACTGGCTTCATGGAAGGCAGAATTTGGCCTAGTGACGATGTGAGAAAATATTTAGACTGACTCGGAATCCAAGCTGGGCTTGCAAGGGCTGGCAGTTAGAAAAAAAAATCTTGTAAACTGAGCACACTTTGTACGCAGTCATTGAGAGACAACAAAATAGGGAGGAGTCCCACCCTGTCATTTTTACAATGTCATGTTTCAGAGTTGAGATGGGCTCTAAGAGATTATCATGGTCTCAGCACGAATTCCTGAAATCAAAACACTGCTGAAATGCAGGCAGAGATCTGAAACGATTTAAGTGAACTCTCCCCCTCCACCCTTTGGTGTGAATGCAGCAGCACACTTTCAAGGACTTTGATGCATGCCACTGACTCGCTCAATAGTGTGCACATTTCATTAAATGTGAATTCAAGTATTTTCTCAGACACGACATTTACAATGAGCAAAATCTGCAGAAGGAAGTAGTGCTATCAAACCAAAAGGGAAGTTCTGTCATTTACCCATCATATTGACAAAATATCATTTGGGGAGATGGATGCTGAGTTACAGAGCCAATTACATTGTTTTACCCCGCCCCCCCATTTTTTATTGTTTGTGAAGCTACATTTGATAAACTGAATTGTCTTGGCAAGCTATGAGGGAGAGCTTTCATTCACTGCTTGATGGAGAACACAGAGACAAGGGAAAGGAAAAAGTGATTGGCTACCTGAAATCTAGGTTTGTCTTGGTAATCAGCTGGCTTTAGGAGGGTTTTAGGCACCACTGACTAGACTCTTCACAGCATGGACTCTTTATTTATTTTATTTTATTTTATTAACACGCTGCTATTTCACTTTTCACTGCTTAGGAGGGGATTTAAAGAAGGGATTGGTTTATTTCTGCATATCAGAGCTTATTTTTCTGACTTAATGGGTCTGTTTTGATTTACCAAAAAGGGTTTATTTCCCCCCTCTAAACATGACTCCCTTCCGCAAACCTGTCCCTAACACTTGTCCACTCCCGCCTTCAAAAGCTATATGAAATACCCTGACCTTACTCTGCTAATCTCTTATTTAGGGAAACAGGCATTGTCAGTTCTCAAACAATCAGCTGTCTTGGAAACAGAAAAATAAGTTCAGGCTGTGCTTGGCATTTCCTCTTTTGCATCATCCATACAACCCCACTGTACACCTGCTTCTAATTCGCACCCTGGCAAACTGCACACCTGCAATGATTGATTGGCGATCCCTCGATTTGAGGATGATCTTTACCATGGATTTACATATGGGTCCTGGAACTGCAAATCCGCCCGCAGTAGTACAGACATTTCGTGGTAGGCCAGCTGCCTGCTGGGAGAAAGTTCTTTCTTTTTTCTTCCTTCTCTCTCTCTTTTCAGCTTCAAGAGCAAGGCACTTCTCCTCAAAGTGGGCCACTGCCTGATGGAGGATGTGGCACCATTGGGATCAGTTGGTTGCTTGCTCCTCCCAGCTTGTGATGTCCACATCAGTTTTCTTAAGATATGCTTTCAGTGTCTTTGTAGCGTTTCCTCTGACCACCATCGTATCTCATGGTTGAGCTGAGAGTAGAGGATTTGTTTTGAGAGGAGAGAGTCTGGCATCTGCACACAATGTCCAGCCCAGAGAAGTTTGTGCATGAGGATCATTGCTTCCATGCTGGTGACCTTGGCTTCAGCAAGGATGCTGGTGTTAGTGCAGTTATCTTGCCACTTGACGTGAAGGATTTTCTGGAGGCATCATTGGGGGTACCTCTCCAGACTCTTGAGGTGCTGTCAATAGGTCATCCAGGTTTCGCATCCATAGAGGAGTGTAGGAACAACAATTGTCGTATAGACCTGGATCTCGGTGTCCTGCTGTAGATCACGGTCTGTGAAAACGCATCAGTACACTGGCTTGTTTGGTGTACTGGAGAGCAGTAAAGGCAAAGAAAAACAAGGTGCTGTAGATAAATGGATGTTGGTCAAGTTTGTTAGGGTGTTGAGTCCACTCTTTAAGAAATTCACAACTCAAAAGTTTGCTAGTTCTTTCCCCAGAACTAGCTATCTTTGTACTCATGGTCCCATCTCCATAGTTTCCAAGCACTGCCCTATTATTTTGAAATAGAAATAATACCTGTTCTAGTTGTGGCCTAAAAAGGCACTCCCAAAAGACTGAACAGCCCATGCGGTGTTATGAGACATTCACCCGGAGAGCCAAAAAGCTGGCACAATAAGATCAGGGGTATGCCCTCTGGTTCTTAATAGTTTCTAAAGAAACCTTGTGCTGTGTGTGCAGAGATTTTGGGCAGTGAGAATGGGTAATTGAATCTTTTATTTTCTGCTCAGGCCAGTCTTTCATACTGACTTGCCGCAGGTCCTTACTGACCTGTTCATAGCACAGAATCTAAGGAGTTGAACTAATAACATGCTTGATATTGTGTGGTGTCCAGGGCCGGCGATCGTGATCTGCGGCAGCAATTCGGCAGAAGGTCCTTCGTTCCAAGTGGGAGTGAGGGACCATCCGCCGAATTGCCGCCGAATAGCTGGATGTATCGCCCCTCTCCAGAGTGGCCGCCCCAAGCACCTGCTTGGCAAGCTGGTGCCTGGAGCTGGACCTGGTGGTGTCTAGAAAAGACTTGGATTATTTTCACAGCTACACTGGATTCTGAAACTAAGCTTGGCAGCTAGACAAATCCTGGATGGATTCTGAGAAAGATTTTGGATCCAAGTGTGCTAATTAGAAGTGGGTGAAACTCAAAAGACTTGGAGTTCAGGTTCCCTTCCAAAAAGCATTGGAAAGTATGTAGGCAAACTATCGGATTCTTGGGACGTGAAACTGAGCTGAAAATCTTGCATGCATAGCCTCTCTCTTTGGATTTCTGGCCTTTCCTGCTTCAGCCCTGGCAATACCACAGAATCAATCTTTCACTCGTTATTTCATCATTTCCACTATTGATCCTGCAGGAACTTGGTAGTGCAGAAGCAGCAAAAATGAAAGGTAACTGGACAACTTCCTTCTGCCTTCGATTTAATTTGGCTCAGTTCCAATTTGAGGCAAAGAAAAAAGTCGAAGGCCTATTCCAAGTGACACCATCTGCACCCTGGCTTCAGTTACATTACACTCAAAATGTGTCCTGAATGTAGAAGCTCCCTTTCAAATGTAGTACTAAAATACCTCAATGTCTCTAGTCCAGGTAGAGATTTGAATGTGTTGCTAGGAAGAAGCAAACCATGAATACTTGTGTGTTCAGAGATTACAGGGAAGGAGATCATATATGAAATGAGGTAGATGTGTTTCCATCATAATTTAGCAGACCTAATTTCTGGACACCTGAAGTCCATTTGGAATAACAGCTCACTCTGGTATTGAGGATTCCAATGACCAAAATCTCACCAGGTCATTTAAATGAAGGTGTTAGTTCCATTATGCCTTGAGAGGGTACAGAGATCAATTTAGCAGAGAAGAATGCTTAAAAACAACTCAATTTCTTCCTTCAAGGAAGTGAAAATTGGAGTGGGGTAAGGAGTAGATATAATTGGCTTGGACTTCAAGGTTTTTTAGTACAAAATTGTGTAAGGTTAGTGTGGTGGGGCGGTGCCCCACCCCCTGAGAAAAAGGCTGGAACAGGCTTTTGAGGCTGCACAGGCCAGCAGAAAATCAACAGAGGCCTGTTAGGAGCCAATCAGGACCAGGGTAGGCCCTATATAAAGGCTGCCTAGCAGGAGGAAAGGGAGTCTCTCCCTGACTGCCAAGGGAGGAGGATTGGCTCCTGGGCTGAAAAGTAGCACCTTGGACAGAGCAGTGCTGGGGAGCTCCAGCCAAGGAAAACCCCAGGCTACAGGCCTTGCTACAAAGGGCCGAGTGGGTGCATAGGGCCTAAGGGGAAGCAGCTCAGGAACGAAGTCTGACAAGGGGAGAGAGGGAGGGCAGGGAGGCTGCCGCTAGTAGTGGGTGGGCCTGGGCCAGCTTTGCCCTTGTACTACACCTGCTGAGGAGGCGGGTGGCCTGATACAGGCTGTGGCTGGCCCCTGTGACAAAGGGGCTAGACTTTGAAGCTGCAGCTGGCCACTAGAACAGGTGCAGATGAAGGACTGCTGATAACATCAGACCCCCAGAAGTGGGTGAGACCGGAGCAGTGGGCACTGCCGGAGGGCAGTGTCCTGAAGAGGACGCCACCAAGCGGGGAGCAATGCGGGTCCGGACACCAACAGGGGAGCAGATGATAGACGGGACACCACCGGCAGAGGGCACCCCGCAGAGGACAGAGCTAATTCCCAGACATGCCAGCGGGAGGCGCTGCGGTGGTGAGTCCCAACACCGTCACAGTTAGCAAGAGACTATTGGCGAGGAAATACGTACTGTCTGGATAAACAGATGGCTGAGTAAGAGGCTGGAGTGATATCGCAGAAGACTGATATGTATCATGTAGGCATCAGAAGACAAAGAGCTCAGTGTGGACAGGTATGGGCAAGTGTTTGGTCTCTCCAGTCTTGTTCTTGGAAATGGCTGAGTCATTTTGGCTGAAATTTTCCAGAACCATTCAGCCTGAGGCAGACATTCGGCATGTGAAATTTCAGCCCTAACATTAAAGTTTGGCAAAGTTATAAGCAACTGAAAACAGGGTGTTATAATGGAAAGCATCAGGCAACCTTAATGTTAGACCTCACCAGCAGCCCCACCATCTGAGGATCTCTAAGTGATGTACAAACTGTAATTAAACCTCACACAACCATCAGACAGAGGGGTAAATGATATTATTCATACTTTGCATATAGGTAAACTGAAGCAAAGAGAAGTTGTAAGTAGTTCTTCCCTGCAATGGAACTGCCCCAGTCACAGCACCATATTTTCCATCTCCAACCCATAGCCCACTGCCTTTGCAGCCTATGCTTACAGCCATCCTTGCATTTTGTTTGTTTTCCCTTTCCAATCTCCTAAACAAACTAAACTTAAAAACATAAGCAACAAAATACAGCTTTCCCCCTTCTCTCCAACATTAATCTCACAATCTAAGAATGGTATAGATGTGATCATCCCAGATCTACGCAGATGAGGCTATCAGTGGGCTTCAATCCCAGGGGGCCTGTTTGTTACTTGAACAAATGTTGCAAAAAGCCACTGTTTGCAGCACCTGTACAGCACCTTGCATCTACATGCAACAGCCATCTCAGGAATTCTACAAATCCGAGTTTAAGGCCAGAAGGGACCACTAGACTGCCTAGTCTGACTGCCTGTATATCACAGGGCACCAGCACCCTCCCACTAAACCCAACAACTGAAGTTAGACCAAAGTATTACAGCCCTCAGAAGACTAAGCTATTATGTGCCACAGTCAGAATAGGAGGGACTAAGGTGCACCAATGCCTGAGGCCTCTGCTAATGGCAGGGAAGGATTAAATGAGAGACACCCAGATAATCCTAGCAAGTGACCTGCACCCACATGTTGCAGAGGATGGCAGTGACCTTGTTGGTGTTTTGTCTGTCTGGCCTGGAAAAAATTTCTTGATGACCCCACATATGGTGATCAGTTAGACCCTGAGTGTATAAACTGGGTTGACTGCAATACTCAGGAGCAAGTCCCTCAGCACAGGC
This sequence comes from Trachemys scripta elegans, assembly GCF_013100865.1. Lineage (NCBI taxonomy): Eukaryota > Metazoa > Chordata > Testudines > Emydidae > Trachemys > Trachemys scripta. The sequence continues at coordinate 33,720,198 of NC_048301.1, forward strand.
TGACTGAACTGCTGCAGCCTACCCACTGTGGATAGGAAATGTTGGAGCTGCAGTGTTTCAGTCAGCCCTCCTAACTCCATTGCACAGTGCAGGACCACAATGAGCGTTGGGAGATAGGTGCTGTTGGAGTCTCAGAATGCCTTAGTCTGCAGGATAAAGTGAGAGAGCACCACAGAACAAGACCAGCTATGCTGGACTGGAGCGTTGTGTTGCATGGATAATAGGAGAAGTCAATAAAGAGTTCCCAATTTTTGGTAGTTCCCTAGCTCTTAATCTGTAGCCGTGTGTGACAGGCTGTGAGGGCATATGGTCTCTCTAACTAAATAAGGTCAGTATCTGGACAGGGCATTTTTCTGGAAAACCCAGGGTGCTTCTGGGAGTTGCATTAGCAATTCAGTACGTTGATTCTTTCTTCCGAGTCACTCTGAGTCAATACCCAAGCACTGTGTTAGGTGGGGAACTGTTTCTGGAGGTGCCAGATTTCAGATGACATGTCCTAAACACTTGTGGTCATTAAAGACTCCAAGACCATTCTGATTACACAGGGGCGTGCACCTTCACAAGTTTCCTACCACAACAGAGGCATGTTTTCTCCTAAATGTTGTCAGTAGGTGTAGGATGTCTTCAGTGCATTCTTCAGGAACAGATGCTCCAGAATATCATTCACATAGTTTTTGCTCTTAAAAGTCATAATATGTCCTTGAATTTAATTTTATCCTACTGTAATATGCAGAGTGATCACCATAAACAGTCTGTGAAGAAGAGAGGAGCTATTTCAAAGCATGGATGAGATGCACTGACTTTTCTTTGGCATGGCACTTAGCCAGTAACATCACATCACTTTGATCATACATGCACGCACACCTGTGATTGGTGAATTCTTATTCTCCAGGTGTCTAAACTGTGTTTCAATTGTTGCAGCTGTAATTGGCACCAAAGTCCAACTTGACTAGATTCAAGTGACAAGTAAATCAAGTATATGGAAAGCTAATTAAAAGCCAGGCAGCAGACCATGAAAATGGTTTTGTGTGAATTCTTGTTTTCTAATGGGGGACTTCAAATGATTGTTGTGGCTTTTGGTTGTTGCAGAGGAAGAAAATCTATAACATTCCTGTATCGCTATAACTTATTCACACAGATATGGGTCCAGCTTTGTTGCATGCATTCAGCAGGCTCTCAGCTGAAAAGATCAGTCTCTTGTGCTGGCAATTCACTAAATTCCAACTCCCACACATAAAGCATCTGGAAGGCAAGGAATTTTAGTGCTCTGCATCATCAATCCATCTATAAGGGCTAAATATGGCAAACTCAGCTCAAGAAAACTGCTACGCTCTACCACTTGAAAAGCTGCAGCATAGTGAGAATGTGTCCCCAAAAGAAGACTGACCTTTTAGGTACAGGTTGTGAACATGCAGTCTGTTAGGGCCAGGGCAAGCCTGCCAGGTTGGGGTAGAAGTGAAGCATGTTCGTATTAAAAACCACTGACACCTCATGTAAAACTGAATGAAATACTGTTCTATTCATCATAAATTACATGGATTAACTTTTTGTTGGTTTTAATTATACTGTGTTGTAAATTACATGTGCACTACCTGGGGCTTTATAAATGCAAGGTCAGAAGCCCCATAGATCCACATTTCAGATCTAAGCCAAAGCTCACTGGAGGCAATGGGAGACTTTCCATTGACACCAGGGGCCTTTGGATGAGGCCCCATGGGGAGTCGGACCTTCCATACATGGATCTCCACCCAGCCATGTAGGAGGGGTACATCAACCCACCCATGACACTATCCCCCCTGTCCTTAGAGATTGCTTTCTCATGGGTCCTGGCATCTGAGCATGGGGCAGGGCAGAATTGTTTTTCAAAGTTTTCCACAAGCGATCAGCTGACTATTTTTGAAGGGCCAGTCGAACTCTGCTTTGTCTGGCTGGAACAATTACCCAGCAAAAATCCTCCCACTTCTTACACTTTCTTCTGCTTCAGGGGCTTCATTGACTTAAGTTCTTAGTGACTGTCCCTTTGTCTAACAAGGGCCAGCAGAATAGCTGGAGTAGCCAAGAAGGTAGCTGAGTAGCAGTAGAGCTCTTGAAATATGATTCCCCCCCCGGCCCCGCCCCTGAGCCTCTAACAGACATTCTCAGTCTCCTCTCATCAGAGAGAAAAAATATTGTTGCTTAATACAGTTTTTGCAAACACCATGAAATGATGGGGGGAAAAAATACACAATTCAGAGTGAAAAACCTCTCTGCTGCACCCTTATGATGACAAAAGCTGGGGGCAGTGACACTTAGGGTATGTCATACACTTAGGGTATGTCTACTCACTACTGTGAGTCCCTGCTCATGTAGACACACTTGTCCTAGCTCTCATTTAGCTAGCATGCTAAAATAGCCGTGTAGCATGGGCAATGGCATGTGGCGGCATGGGCTAGCAGCCCTGTGTACGTACCCATGGAGTTCAGGGGGTTTGTACTCAGCATGGCTAGCCTGTGCTGCTGCTTGCTCACTCTTCTTTAGGTCATTCACTCCTGCCTGAACAGCTCTCTGTTTATCCTTCTCCTTTTTACTGGAGGTAGGTATTTAGTTCCCACTGCATTTGTATTGTATAAACATGCTGGTTAGTCAGTGGGCCTTCTTGCTGGTGATTTTATTTTGCATAGAAATAAGCCCACATTGAGGCCCTGGAGCTGATAGACCCTTAATGCTGGAGACAAGAGGTTTTCCAATACCAACCCTGGGTCTGAATCCATTATACTGTGGCCTCTATCTCTGCAATCAACTGCAGAAAAATCCTGGGTACAAACATACATGAATATTGGGGTGTTTGAAACCCAGCTCTAGATCTGAAATTTACTGCTTGGATCCATTGATTCATGCTATTTTGCATTTTCCCCTGTGCATTTCTACTCTCTAGATACAGCCAAAGTTTAATTTCCAATGTTTCCTCACTGATGCCTCCTTCTGTCTGCACTGATTTTTATTAACTTTAGAAACTGAAGTTCTGCTTTGAAAAGTGACTATAACAAGTCATTATAGGGTTCCAAATTAAGTATCTTATTGACTAGCAAATGGCATTTTTATGTTAAACTAAGCACTTCTTTTCAAGCTCTGAAACCTCACATGGGATCTGAAGGTCAAGCTGAGCTCTTTCATTCGTCACTGTAATCATGTCTCACTTACACCTGACCCTGATTGGAGTTCTACAAATGGTAACTGACTGAAATTTAGTAAAGAATTGCACGGTTCCCTCTTGGTTAGGACTTATCTATGCAGTCTGCTAGCAGGTGGCAAGCTGGGGTGTAAATCTATAGTCCTCTAGCCTACCACACACTTTCAGATTGTGTAGACATGCCCTTGGCTGTGTTGGGTCAACAGTGCTAACAGGAGTAAAAAAGCAGTGGAGACTTAATTTTATCATTAAAATTGCTGTGACCCTGAATACACACCAGAAAGCAGCTATCTTGAATAAGAAGATGCCATTTTTATGTAGTAGTTTGTCAAAGAAGAGCCACAATTTAAGGCTGATCGTGTGTACTGCTCCTGAGATCAAGCAATCAATTAAATCTCTCTTTTAGGTACAAAATCTTCACTTTAAATTGCTTAGGATAGAATACTTAACCTTGTGCATCATGCTTGTGGGAAAAAAAATTCAGGTATCTCTCTATCTCTTCAAGGTCTAATACAAGTATAACTGCATAATGGTGTAAAATGTAAGAGCACTGTTAGAACAGAACTAAAACCCAGACTGGCTTTTGAAGAGATTTACTTGTGTGTCTCATGGATAATTGATCATGGCATAGAAGGCTTGACTGATTTATGGTTCAGTCATATATACTGTATGGAACTCTAGTACATTTAATTTCAAGTCCAGGAAATGGTTTAGGCATAATATAATATGAGGCTATAACAATCATATTTTAAAATACGAGAGGGAAAACAAGACACATCATTTTGGATTTTACCTATTCAAAATGGGATGTGTTTAAAGCAAGGTTCTTGCAGAGCCATGTGAAGAAGAGAGAAATTAAAAGGGTATGGTACCCTTCCATTTCAACTGAAATATTCTGATTTAGTGTAATAGTAAATTCCAAAGAAATGGAAGTCATACTTCCAAAACCGTCTTTATTTGCTGTATCCTCATGTACAAGCTAATGAGCATGAAAGGGTCTGGCTGCATTCATCAAAGGACTATAATTCTGGCATAAATGTAGGTATACGTCCACAGCAGACTGGTCGCTTCAAACTTTAAGAAAGTGTGTGTACACACCCCCTTCAAAATATGAAACCTACCCACAAAAAAATCCAAAACAAAACATCTAAGTTAAAAGAACATTAAGGTTGCAAAGCTAAGCACTCAAAAGTTAGCAAATGCTGGAATTAAGGTTGCCTGTGCAACCTTAATTTGGTCCTCTGGGATGTATGCATTATGAGACAGTCTCTAATTACATGATCACATACTGAAAGGGAGAGGTTAGGGATCAGCCAGGGTCTGCATGGGGGAGGCTCCCCAACTCCATAACAATCCCCTCCACCCCTGTCTCATACGTCTCCCACCCATACCCACAACCCTCCAGGTTCACTCCCAGGTTCCTTCCCAGTAATTACTTCCCTGACCCTGAGCTCCTCTATTACCCTTGACTCCCCCAAGCTTTTTCACTGCTTCTGAAGGATGCAGGAAATACATTTCTGTATTGTAGTTTAAATGAATTATTACTCAAAGTTCTGTATTAATATGCCTAGTAAGGAATCTAGTTGTCAAAAACACTTCCTGAATCTTTTTTTGTTGTCTGTATTGTTAGAAATATTTGCTGACAGGGATTTTGAAATAAATTACCAAAATAATTGAAACTGGCATGATTATATTGTTGTTTTGACAAATGAAATATGCAGAATTTTAAAATATTGTGTGCTTAATTTTTGGTGCAGAATTCCCCCAGAAGTAACGAGGTATTCCCTCCCCATTACCCATTTGGGTAAGTGCTGTGCATATTTGCAAGGCACAGGGATTGAAGTGTCTACTGCTGATACCCATGTGGTATCTAGGTGGACATCGGTCTCTAATCTCCTGGGCTGCCAATCCTGCATCTTTCACCAACGCTGAGCTGAAACAAAAAGATGTGAGGTGGACAAAGGGGAACTGTAGCTTAGTTTGCACATGGAGTTCTGTCAGGAGCCAGCACTGTCCAGGAGAAGGAAATAGATACAGAAAATGGGTGGGGAAGAGGCAAACTCTTTATAACAGGATTTGAATTTTAAAAAAATCATTGGAAAGAGCCCACAAGACTTTTTCCTGGAGTTCCAAAGCCCCTGTTATTCTTTAAATTAGAGGTGAAATATCCATCTTGCTGAACTTAAATCTAGGAGAAGGAGATCATGGGACAAATATTTCAAAATGAAAAATTAAATATTGATTTTTTTTAACCAATTAAAAAAGTTCCCTGTTATGCTAGCAGGCAAGCTATGCAGGGAAAACAAACCAATCAGACAGTCCCTATTCTGTTCTGAATGACTTTCTACTTGAAACATAACTTTTTCTGTTCATAAAGCAAAGATGGTCCTGGACCATGATATAAGTCCTTAAACTAATAAAGAGCCAGATTCTACACTCAGTCATGTAAATCCAGAGTGACTCCATTGACTGTTATGCAGCAGTGTAAGTAAACTCAGAATGCAGCCTAAGGCATGGACACAATCCTGGGTTGAATTAGGGAGTTCTCCTCATATTGAAGATTTTTGGATCTGGGCAGCATTGTTTTGATCATTAACAATGTCACCAGTAAGCTATTATCATTGCATTTTAGGGCAATGAGATCATCTAGTTAAACTGGTTACATATGCAGCCAAGGAGAAGGGTAGATTAATTTGCTTCAGTGAGCTTTCAGCAGAAAGAGAAAGGGAGGATAGTGCCCTGCCCGGGGCATGCCAGAAGATCCCATGCATGAAATCTTCTGAATTATTAATTTATCTTTCTCTCCTCTCCTCTGGTTGGGCCTCACTTGTAGCAGTCACACTAGCCCACTGTGTTTAATCACACTAGCCCTCTGAGAACTGTGATGCTAGCCCAAGCCTTAGGGAGGTGGGAAGATTGTGCATGGAAACTGCACTTTCATTCTTTAGCCCCTCTGCTGTGATTGCCATCTTTATCCCTATTGGGTAACCTATGTAAAGTGAATTACTGATCTCAGGCCATCTTCCACTGCCATTGGCAAAGGACTTTGATTAATCAATCAGGGCCAAATTCAGCCTAGTGACTTAGAGGCGAATGGGTCTTTATCCCACCACCAATCCCCTGAGCCTTCCGGTTTCCCCTTCCTCCTTGATATTTCTTAATGCATTTTTATTGAGTGTCAGTTTTAGAAAAGGCTGTTGCTTTTCATCCTAAGGGACTATCTGTCCCAATAAATGTCATGGCAGTTACTGATTATCAGGGGACCCTCCACCTCTGGATTGCTGTGGCTGGGGTAGTCAGTAGCAAGAGCAGATAATATGAACTCTTACATATGAACATAGGTTTTTGTCATACTGTATAGAAACAGTTGTCTGTTCGTCAGGAATCCTGCCTTGCCCTATTCCTGGGAGATGGGGGTGGGTGGGGGGAATCCACAATGCACCTAGTCAATTGTTTAATGCTGTATGGAGGGGAGGGGAACTCCTCTCTTCCTCCTGTGGTGATCAGCTGATGGTCTGAAGTAGGAGACCTCCCTTACTCTTAAGAAATGCAAGCAGCTTTTTTTTAGCTCAGATGTCCCAAAGGAGGAGCGAAGACAGATGCAATGACTTCTGAACAAGGGTCACTAGCTCTTTAAGGTGGAGGATTCTCAGGTAGATGCTTGAGTGATTTCTGCTTAATTTGCAGTAGCATTGGTAATTTGAAGGACCTTGTGAAACTAATGTGGCCTCCTAATGGTTTGGGGTTTTTTGTTTACATGTTTTAAATTTCAACTTTCACTGTGCAGTAAGCATGTAGTGAACAGCTGGCAGAAAACCACAGCCTAGACAGCATGACCAGAAGGTCTTTTTTGTGACTGCTCTCAAACACAGCTCCTGGGACACTCTTAAGTTTTGCCTGTCTGCCTGGGTAAGAGTAGTTCTGGCCGCTATCCCAGCACCATGGCTACAGGCAGCAGCTGTGGTGGCCCAAGCACAACCATGTCTTTCTGCTGCCTCTCTTTCCCAACTGCAGTTGGAGCCAGTAGCTCCTAGCCCTGTTTGTTGGCAGCTACCTTTCAGTGATTTGTCCAGGTATATTTCTTCTTTACACTGTGGTCTCAGGCAGGATATTATCTCCTCTTCCAGTCCCCAGAAAGTAAGTGCTTTCATGTTGGGAAGAGTGCTGCCAGTGTTGGGACTGACCAAAAACATCGCAACAAAGAGAAACACAACCTCTGAAAGCTGTACTTGTGTTCAGAGCTTGCAATGGACTTCAGTAATCATGCAATAGCCCTATTCCTCCTCCCTGCTTTCTTTCTTTAATATAGCTGTTCCATTATCCTGTTATCAGAGGAATCTACATTCCAATTGGTCAAGGTGGCATCAGGACATGCATTTTATCTGTAAGCTACTGATATTGTTTTATATAGCTCATTAGTAATAACAATTTTCTTTAAAAGATGCCATGGAAGCTCCTTGTTTCCTCCATCTCTTCTTTATTGCCTATATTATTCACAGAGTTTACAGCCAGAAGGGACCACCAGATCATCATATTCTCAGACAGGATAGAGATTAGATTCCTTTTCTGGCCTCTGAAGCCATGCCAGGGCTGTGCATTACTCATTTAATGACTTCTAAAAGATTTAACACTCTGGCCCAATTTATTCCATCTCAAGGAGAGGGAGGAAAGGTGTTTGCCTCAGGCTTTCCAAATCATCTTGTATTGTATATTCTGGTCATAGATCCCTAATTACATTATACCTAATTGGAGTGCATAAAACATAGCTGTAGGAGAGCAGACACCTGCTCCCAAAGAAGATCACTAGATTCTCAGAGGTTGAGAGTTTGTCTTGTGGCTGAGATTGAGGTCCCGCTGGGGTTAGAGCTGGATGAATACAGCCAAGAAGTAGTTAGGGAGATCCTTGTGGATAAAACCCACTGCAGAGCTGATATTCATCACCTTTTTAAAATCAGACCTGTGAGTGACTCTTCATTCACAGGAATTCCCGTGGAGAACAAAAATATTATGAATCAATATTGACACGATTATTTGCACTGGATGTGGGCTGAGGGGTGGAGTGGGGTGGGGTGGGGTGGGGTGGGATGGAGGGGGCTCTCTCATCCATTTTGAAAAGAGCTTTAAATTGACCAATAAATCTGCTCTCTGAACAATGATGAATATCTGCCAAATATTTGCATACAGAAATAGAGATTTAGTCATCTTAGGGTGACTGAGGTGACCAATCACACAGTTTAAATAGCAATCATTTTAAAAAGCTAAAATTTGTTTGCATAAATTATTCATAAAAAATTGCAAATAAAATAAGTAGAGACACCTTTGCACTCCTGCATGATCTGAACGGGTTTCATAAAGTGCCACACGATTGCAACTTGTGCTAGTCTGATTGCAGTGGTGCCCTGCCTCCATGCTAGCTGTAGTATTTTGGATGGGCTAGTTCCCTGAATCCAGGCACAGTACTCAGGGCTGGCTCTAGAATTTTTGCCGCCCCAAGCAAAAATTTTTTTGACCGCCCCCCCCCTTATTTTCATTCCCCCCCGCCCCCCCCCCCCCCCCCCCCCCCCCACCCCCCCCCCCAAATCCCCAGCCCCGCCTCCTCCCCCGGGCGTGCCGCATTTCTCCTCCCCCATTGCTTCCTGTGGGCCCCCCCTGCGATCTCCTGCCCTAGCTTGCCTCCGCTCTGCCTGCTTCCCCAGGTGCGCCGCCGCTCCGCTTCTCCCCCCTCCCTCTCAAGCGAGGGAGGGGGGAGAAGCGGAGCAGCAGTGCGTTCAGGGGAGCAGGCAAAGCGGAGGCGAGCTAGGGAGGGGGGCACAGGAAGTAACGGGGGGTAGAGGAACCACTCCCCGCTCCAGCTCACCTCCACTCCACCACCGCCGCCTCCCCCCTCTGGTTGCTTTCAGTAGGTTCTCCACTTGCTGAGAACTCACCTGCACCCTTTCAGGGCCTTGTGTCCTCCCACTCTTCCTCAGGTTGAGCTGTCAGTGATTTTCCCCTCTCCTGGCATCCAAGGCCTTGATAACCCTTATGTAGGTAGCCCCTGCTTGGGACAATTAATATTTTTCACATTCATGGCTGTGGTCCCCTTGGGGGCTATACTACATAGCTGGGGAAATGGGCAGAAATGACTAGTGACTAGAGAACTACCAGGTGCTAAATCATAGATATGTTTGGGAAGCTGAGCAGATAGGCTACTGAATCCCTACATAATGTGCTGTTATTTTACTCATCTTCCTTCCAATGCTCAGAAGACGCTTCTCTGCCAGTTCCATGAGTTATCCACTGACCCCTAAAAATGTTCCCACAAAGTTGCGGGTGGGGAACTTGCATTGCTGTTATCTGTTCTACCTGCTCTCCAGTGCTAAATTCACTAACACTGAGGAAAAAGGAAAAATCACTTCCTTTCAGTCAAAGCAATACAAGGATGAAAAAAGTTCACTTACCAATCCAATCCCCTAGCATCTCAAATGACAGAACTTCATTCAAATTCAATTACCATCTTTAAGCTGAGGACTCTCAGATCTACCTCTCTGCTACAGACCTGTCTCCAGACCTGTCCAAACTAAAATCTCAGCCTGTCTCGCTGACATCTCCTTAGGATGTCTAGCCAGCAGTGCAAGCTCAGCATGGCTAACACAGCGCTCTCAATCTTCCACACCTCTCAGAAGCCCCCTCACCTGTCATGTTCTATTCCTGACTCTGCCACTCAGTTTCAACAGGTCACTTTTACATTTTCATTTTACTCATTTTAAAAACAGGTATAACAGTGCCTAACCCAAAGAGGCATTAGGAGCCATATAATGGACTCAATGGACTACACATCTGATACAGTACAGCAATTCCTACATGGTATAGGGGTGAATTCATATTTGTAAAATATGGATCAGGACCCCATTGAGCGAGGCACTTTACAAACACACAACCAAACAACAGTTCCTGCCCCAAGGAGCTTACAGTCCATATAAGACAGACAGACATATACAGACAGATGGGTTACTCACAGGTAACACTGAGACAGTACCAGTCAGCATGATAGGCAATGGTCTCAGCACACCTGCAGCCTAACCATTGTCAAGTTTTTGTAAGCATCATGGCAAAGGAGAGTTTTGAGAAGGGATCTGAAGGAGGGTAAGGAGGTAGCTTTGCATGTGTTTCTGGGACACGCCTCCCAAGTTTGAGGCGCAGAATGCAAGGAAGCACAAAAGGGAGATTCCTTATCACCCAGATGCCTTAGTAAAACACAATAAAAACAACTATTATAGAAAGGCAAAACACCGTAACATCTCAGTGCTAAATTAACATTTTGACAGCGATCCTGAAAATAGAAGACATGGGGCGTCCCTTAGAACTAAGGCTACGATGGTTATGCGGTTAGACAATGAATGTTCCCCTTTACAGGCTTCAATTTCCCTGCTGCTTGCATGAGCTTGTTATAAAAATACACTCTTCTGTGCTGTTTTATAATGCCCTTTAGGATCCCTTTTATATATATTTCCCTCCCTCTCTATGTAAAAATTCTATCAGAGATGGCTAGAACTGGCTCTGAGCGCGTCAAGGCAAATGGTTACAATAAACAAACACACTCCTACAGTAACTGTGTCCCCTGAAGGGGACCATTTCTGTGTATGAGCTAATCTGAAGCCAGGTTGTAGCTAAAACATAAAATGTACTTAAAATCCTAGCCCTTGGCCACCCTGGCTCTGTTACAGACATTGAAAATGAACATTATTGTTTGTGCTGGGCACTATTCAAACCCAAAGGAAGATACAGTCCCTGCCCTGAACAGTGTACAGTCTAAACAGATTTTAAAAAGGGCAGAAGGATGGTCTAGAGCAGGGGTCCTCAAACTGCATTGCTCTGCGACTCCCTTCTAACAACAAAAATGACTAAATGACCCTAGGAGGGGGATCAAAGCCTGAGCCTGCCTGAGCTCCACTGCTTCAGGCCGGGAGGCCAAAGCCCAAGGGCTTCAGCCCCAGGCGGGGGGCCTGTAACCTGAGCCCTGCCACCCAGGGCTGAAGCCCCAGGGCTCGGGCTTCGGCTCCATGTGGTGGATCTCGGGCTTCGGCCCCATGCCCCAGCAAGTCTAACACCAGCCCTGATGACCCCATTAAAACAGAGTTGAGACGCACTTTGGGGTCCTGATGCACAGTTTGAGAACTGCTGGTCTAGTGGTTAGAGTATTAGCATAGGAGATCTGGGTTCAAGTTGTTCCTTTGTCACAGACTTGCTGTGTATCCTTGGCTAAGTCACTTAGCTGCTCTGTTCCCTATGTATACAGTAGGGATGATAATACTTACCTACCTCATTAACAATTGAGGGAGGGGAGGGGAGGGGATAGCTCAGTGGTTTGAGCATTGGCCTGCTAAACCCAGGGTTGTGAGTTCAATACTTGAGGGGGCCACTTAGGGATCTGGGGCAAAATCAGTACTTGGTCCTGCTAGTGAAGGCAGGGGGCTGGACTCGATGACCTTTCAGGTCCCTTCCAGTTCTATGAGATAGGTATATCTCCATATATTATTTATTGTGAGGTACTAAAATACTATGGTAATGGGAGCCATATGAGTACCTAAGGTAGATAGAAGAAAGTATAAGCACAGTGACAAGCTACTCTTGTTTGAATAAAACTCACTAAATTCCCCTGCCGTCTCCCTCTTCATCTTCTCTGTACCCCAATTCCCAGCTTCAATGTCCGTGTTCTTTCAGCTCTCCTGCCACAATATTCAGCCTCTATGTCTCTAGCAGGTGGTGTGGAAGTGCATAAATGGCTGTGGAGAAAGCAGCCAATACCAAACAGCAAGGCTGGCATTGCTGGTGGGGAAGAGGGAGTGGGGACAAATGCGATACATGTGGACATGTAGGAAGAGGCAGAGTTATACGGGTCTTCAAGGTGATTGCAAGACATTTGAATGTCATGCTGTAAGGGATTGAAAGAGGGGATGATGATTTGTACAGGCTGTGTGTGGGTCATGAGGAGCAGGGGAGACCAATGAGGTGGCGGGTACTGCACTCATGATGGGAATGATGCGGGATTGGCTGAGAGTTTTAGCAGAATAGGCAGACAGAAAACGTTAGCTCTTAGAAATGGTGGGGAAAAGTGGCACGATTTGAACACTTCCTGGATGGGTGGGGCACTGGAGATGAGTCATGGGTATCTGGCATGCTGGATAATTCTGCAGCTCAGATCTAGCGGTGTTTGGTGATTCAAACAGAAGAGCTCACCTAGTGCATTAAAGGGGCTTTGTGAAACCTGACAAACATTTGGGAAAAAAACTGGATACCTTTTGAGTTTAAACTTAGTAGTGTGATATCTCAGAGCTGCATTAATGTTAATCAATATTTCACTGATGATAGATTTTTATATTTAATAATAAAATATAGTGAATAGCTTTTCTGTTGATTTTTTTGTTTCGTTTTTGTTTAAATATAGAACTTCATTATAAGCAGACATTATCTTGGTTGGCTTTAGATCAGGCCCTACAGATAGAACTGTAATGTCTACACTGTTCATTGAAACAACTCAGGGAAATTTGGGTTACTTGACTGTAAATAGAGTTTTGCTGTCTGATTTCACTAGAAGTAGCCTCAGCTGTATTATAAACCTCTGAAAATACAACAGGATTGAGGAAATGTAATCAACTCCTGACTTATTGGGAGAGGAAGCTATTATTGAGGAAGTCCATCCATCTGAGGAATCTTTCTTAAAAATGCTGCTAATGGCAGATATAGTCTCTTCCTGATTTTTGTTTTAGACAATCATATTCATTAAACTCTACTCTGTGTGAATTAGTTTAAGTCAATTGTTAAAGAGCATCATTTATCTAGAGAATTAGCTACATTTCACTGATTTCCCCAGAGGGGTTGACAGTGCCTCTCAGAAAGGAATTTACTATAGTCTACCAGTTGAGGAGTTAAGTCAGTTAGTTCACTCCAGACAGACACTCTGAGTTGGGGAGACTGCTTATCCATCTGTGCCTTGTGGATTCGGGTTGCTGTTAAAGGAAAACTACATGGTCCCTTTAAAAAGTTTAATTCCTAGGAAATTCACAGGCATCAGATTGCTCCATCGCCAAGCTCTCTTTTACATACTGGTGAGGAATGAGTGTATCCAAAAGCTTTTGTCACCCAGCACTGCTCTAAAGTGCGAGAGGTCACATCGTCTAACAGTAGAGGCATGGAATGTGTATATTAAAAAAAAAAGGGGCAAAAAAAGCATGTGACATGAATTTTCTGATTTATAATGATCAGGGTCCACCTTTAGGAGTAGAAGTTTCACAGAGGAAGATTTTGCCCACGAGGATGCAGAAAGAAAAGAAACAAACCTCTTCCCAAAATATGGTTCAGAGGAGGCTGCAAGAGCCATTATCACCTTGTACACAATGGGACCAAAAACCTCCTAAAATGACTGAGACAAGGTGGGTGAGGTAATGTCTTTTATTGAACCAACTTTTCTTGGTGCGAGAGACAAGCTTTGGATGTGAGGTGAGTAAGAGGAATGGATTGAGTTTGGGGCTTGCTACATTTTTCATGTTTTCATGTTGACGATCCACATCCTTGCTCTGCTGCCTGCTTTTCTGTTTCTGTACTCAAATGAATCGCCCCATAACGTACCAAAAGTTCAAAAAACTTTCCAAAGAACCTGGGAGAGGTTGGGGCTCAGCTTGAAACCAGGTGAGTTTGAGCTAGCGCAGGCTGCATTTGGCTGAGGCCAGAAGGTTTTCTGTAAGACCCCTACAGGACTAGGACCTGGGAGTTCTAGGCCACTGGCATTTCCACATCACCATTGGAAGCATAGGCTGGGTTTCTGCTGGAGGATCCTGTGAAGCTAGACACTGCAGGAAGTACTGCCCAGTAGGTCCTGAGTGGCAATCCCCTGCAGCCCACTGATTGGCTCATGCTACTATATAAACCAAGAAGTCATGATGGAGAGCTGTCTCAGCAACAATGCAGACTACCTGCTTGATTCTCCTACAGACCTTGCCTTGCTGTGGAGTGTAGACTCCTTGGTATCCTAACCTGGCTTGACCCTGACCCTACTACCTGTCTCCTGACTGCAACTTGGTGACTGGTGCACATAGGTCACCCCTGGCCTGGCCCTGACACTTTCTCAGTGATAACATGGTGCAGCCTGTGACATCTCTGCTCCACAGAGTGAGGTCATTATGATAGCAGTAGGAGCTGATGGAACCCTTCGGGTTCCCTTGCCAGAAGCCAGATCACCATCAGAGGATAACAGGGAGAAGAGGGTGGGCCTGACTTGCCAGAACCATCCCCAGCCCCATTGCCTCACCAACAGGAGGGATACTGCTCTTTGGCCTTGTCTTTAATAGGGGTTGAAAAAGGGGGTTCTTAACTCAAGTTAACATAAGCTAAAAGTCTAGTGTCCCCTTGTCCAAGGCAGTTTGTAGTTTTCACATGTGTTAGCATATTGACCTAAAGAATATGAGGAAGCCTTAAGATTTATCTCAGCCTGCTAACTCGTGAAAACTACAAACTGCCTGGTCTTAACTAGGATTTTAAGCTAATTAATTCTAGTGAAGAATGCTGTTCTTTTCCTAGTCAAGATACACCATTTGGAAGCACAGTGTCCCAAGCAGAGCAGAATATGAATGCTATCTTCCTCATGGCTTTCTTGTTTTTTTTTTCTGCCTGTGGATGAAATATTGTGATGCCAGGGGTATCTGAATGAATGAAGCATGATGGCGTTGTCTTAAAAATCTAACAATTCATGTAGTGCCCATCTCCCCTGAGAGCAATTTTCAAGAACACCTTATCTCACTTTCCATTCTCCTGGCCTCCCTTAAAGCACCCTCACCTACTACCAAGCTATTGGGCAAGGAGAAAGCCATAGCAGTATTTTTCAATGGCAGATTACCATTGATAAGCTTTGAAGAAAGGGAATTGAGGTGACATTTGAATGAAGAGAGAGTGATTGTCTGGGTACACAATAAAATTTTTTACTGCCCGAGGCAAAGTAATCCAGCCCTCACACATCTTTATTATGCTGAAGCTATAACGGCTTAAGTTTATGAAATATACAAATTCTGAAGAGCAAAGCACTACTATATGTTGTATATGGCAGCTGCCACAGGCACTGGAGCAGCATGTGTGTGTGTGGTGTCTGGTGTGTGACTTGCTCCCATGCTTTCATAGCACACCCTATCCATCATTATAATGTGTTTTAGGATATTGATCAAGGAAGATGAGTTGTCTTCTGCCAGAAGCACAATTTAAAAAAAAATTAGGAAGACAAATTTGATCTTTTGCTAATCATTGTAAGATCTAATTTTAATAAAATGATTGTATGTGGATAAATTAAAGCATAGATAGAAGGCAGAGTGATTTCATCCAGAAGGGAATATTTACCAAGGCGAGGAATTATTAGCTTCAGTTAATAAATATCAGTTGCTCTAATGAGGAGATATGGAGATAATATCAAGTGCTCTATAAATGTACTGCGTTGAATTGAGCTGCACTAGGAAAGTAATGTAGTGACTAGGGTTGAGAATTTACAGTCTGAGGACATATATGTGGGATCAAGTAATTAACCTAAAAAATAAGAAACAGCCTTTTACACAAGGAAGGTTGTGTGGAAAGAAATGGAACAAGTGACCCTCATGATAATACTGGGAAAGGGAAATAAATAACTCACTGGGTCTCTGTTCCGGTCAAGATCAATTTCAAAATTGCCCTCCTTATTTTAAAACCTTCCATGACCTCACTCATGATTACCTTAAGGTCTTTGGTCCAAATGCGTGTACAGCTTGAGTAGGGCTACTTGCATAAGAAGTGGCTGCAGAATCATATTTGGCAATTCTATAGTGCTACACCTCTTAAAAGTGCTGTCCAATCCACCACTGTTGGAAGGGAGAGGGGCAGGCACATTGGTCACTTTTCTAATTCAATGCTTTAGATATAGTTACATGATGATGTTGCAATCCTGCTTCAATGGAGTCCCGTGCACACTCCAAAATTGTATTACACTGTCTGTACCAAAGCTCTTCACTTTAAAAAACAAATTGCCAACCATTTAGAAAATCAGAAAATGAGCAGCTAAGGGATTCAGCCAATCATCACTGCCATAGCTCCTTTATCACTGACATTACCAGCCCCATAATGTACCAGAAAAATTCCTGGGGTTAGGACTTGTCATATATGTAACTTCAAGCTGATTAGTTTCTGTTTTGGGGAAGATACGGCAGGGTGGGGAAGACTGAGTTTATTTTGGATAGCTTTCTTCAGTCTTAACTATCGCATCTGCTACTGCTTATAATGGTACACCCAATTCTGCAATCCTCACTGAGGCAAAAGTCCCAGGGTAGTGAATGAATGGGACTTTTGCCTAAGCAGGGCTGGTTCAGACATTGTGGCTAAACCTGAAGCCATAGAGACCTCTTGGTCATGTGGCCCCACTGATGCTGATAGAGTAGTGGTTGCTTCTTAAACTTCTGTGCTGTGTGGTATAGAGGCTGAGCTACTTTGTGCTGAGGTCTTTGTGGGGATAATGACTAGAGCCCCCTGGGGAACTGGGATATCTCCTCCTTTACTGCAGTCTTGGCTGTGACACATCATAGGTTCCCCTTGCTTCTTTGTAACAGGAAATCCCCATCCACTATTCCCCAAGATCCCTCAGCAAATAGATACAGATTTGTCCCCAATATGAACTAATGTATGTGCTATGGCCTCTTTGCATGGGTCTATCAGTGTAACAAGGCTGTGAGGCTGATCTGGGAATTCCCCTTTTGTGACAGGAATCTGAGGCGGCACAGACCTGGTGTGGTTCCTGCTCACAGCCTCGATGGTAGTGGGCATGGTGGGAGGAAAAGGGGATTGCTGGAGCAGCCCCTTGTGGCCATAGGCAGTCAGGTGCAAATTAGAGCAGTCCTCACAACCCTCTTTAATTGTGTTTTATTGACTCCCCTCAGGCTGTAAGCATTGCTCCCACTATGTAAGTGAGTCACTTTAGGTTTCCTTGTAAAGTTTCCTGGGGAAAGCTAACACCTCTATTAGAGTGGGAAGACTGATGCCTCACAGGGATACACTGTGTGTTCTAAAATCTAATACTGTCCTGGGAAGCCCATGTCTTTGAGCATGAGGACTGCTCCCCAAAGAGGGATGTCTTGCCCAGAGGTAGCTGGCTGGAGTCCTTATGACAGTGGCATTACGAAAGACAGCACAGAAGCCCCAAAGAGTTATCATCTAAATAGACAAGACAGACAAAGGGTCAGTGGCAGAGTTGGAAATAGAACCCCCCAATGTGTCCTGATATTTTCTTCCTCTCATCTGGTCACCCTATCTGTAGGTCTGATGTCCTTTCTCCCCTATCAGGCATGGCATGGGAGATCAGAACCGGTCACACACACTATATTGTAGGCTTTTCATCTGAATGGCTTTGAGAGAGCCTCACACTTGCTGGAATCAGCTCTGGGCCTGAGTAAGGAATGCAGAGTTGGACCCAATAAAATCACTACTAAAGAGAAAGGGAAAACTAAGATGGAAGGAAAAAAGGGACATAGGATGGGAAAATGAGGAATCAGCATTTCTCATATATTTATACATGTAGTTAAAATCAAAAGAGCATATTTTGTCCTCCGTTGAGTGTATGCAAGTCCCACTAATGTCACTGGGATCTGAGTGTGAGAGTCCAGGATCAGGCCCCTGCAGCATTAGTGTATTCTGACCAAATAGTATGGTGGGCATTTTCTTCGTCTGTGACTGCTCTAGCCAAATTCCTGATGTGACCTGTGTCAGAGGGATAAAGGCACACACACTTTTTTTCATTTTCATCAAGGTATTTCAAAAGGGTGATTGGTTTCTATATTTAGCTCTATTTAGGGTATATTGTGTCTTTAATAGTGACCATAGAGGAAGACACTTCCTGGGGATTAATTGTGTGGGGTTAATGATCCTTTACAAGTTTCTGAGCTGGCCATTAATCCCAGGAAATGTACTATGGTTGGATTATAGTAATTAAATAAATTTTATTAAATCCAATGTCTTTGGGAATCTTAATTCAAAGGGGATGACTCTGGAACATGAACCCTGGGATCCAAGGCCAGCTGAAACTCCAATTTTCCCCTAGTTTTATATTTGAATATGTTGTGACAATAACACCTATTTCTGATGCACTCTCCCAGGCACTAGAAATCCCTTCTCAAAACCCCCAAGCCATAGCCTGGCAGTAAGGCTGCACCCATACACTCTGGGGAGAAGCTGGAGAAAATATTGGAGTTTTGTATCATGAACTTGTTGCAGCAAAACTGAGACACTTCAAAGAATTGTTTATGCATTTTGTTGGACTTTGAAACTTTTGCTGACTTTTTGCAAGTATGTGAAATGTAAATGAGTGATATGTTAAAATGCTCATTTTAAAAAGGCTTTTGTATTTGTTGCCAACTTTGGGAGAAAGGACCATTAAACCAAATATCATCAGTCCTGGGCATTAGAGAACACTGCAGGGTTAAAGGGAACAAACATGTCACAACTGGGGCATGGGGTCAGACCTAGTGGTCAGAGCAGGAGTCAGTCAGGCCGAGTTGGGTACCAGAAGGCCAGAGGGCAAACCAAGAGTTTGGCATCAGGAGGCAGGCAGGACAGGTTATGGGGAGATCAATTTCTGAGACAGGCCAGAGGGTAAGCCAGGAGGCAGGCAAGGAGAGAAGCCAGTGTCTGGGATCTCTCACATGCAAGTTCTGAAGTGGAGGCAGGCAGGCAGTCTGTGATGTTGCTCAGGCAGCTCCCTCTCTTGTTTCTCGGCTTAAATACTGGTGCCAGCCAAACAGCGGGCTGTGAGAAGCTGCCACTCAGGTCTTGCTGGGCGGTATTTCCTGCTAAGCCCAGCCTCAAAGGGTCCTCCCGCGGGAGCCTAGCCTAAGCCCCCTGGCTTTTTCTGCTTATTCCAAGGAAGTCAGTGGACTGTATGACTCTGCATTCTGACCACACCTTTTATCTGAATGCTGTACAAACATTAATTACTTCTCTGCAGACCTATGTGAGATAGACATTATCTTCTACAGATGTGTAAATCTATGTAGAGATTTTAAGTGACTTGTTCAAGGCTATGTAGTAAGTAGAGCTGGTTGGAAAATGTGGGTTTTTTGTTAGTGGAAATTTTTGATGAAAACAACAAACATTTAGATTTTTTTAGTGAAAAATTGAAAATATAAATTTAATCAGAAACATCTCCTGAGTGGCGCCCCTCCCCCCCCAAAAGGAGTTAGAAATGTTGGTGTGGTACTTCACAGGAGTTGTAGTTTGGGTGCTGCCTGCCTCTGTTCTACTCTCTGGCTCACTGGCCAACTACTTTTCCCATGACTCATGGTTCCCACCTCTTGCTGAGCTACCATGTTGCATCATGGGAGTCCCATGACTGCAGTGCATCATGGGAGATAGAGTCAAGTTGAGGAGCCCAGTTCATAGAGGAGACATGAGGCACCTGAACTACAACTCCCATAAGGACTTTAGTGGCATTCCAAATCAAAATCTTTCATATTTTCAGTTGAAACTTTTTGGGTTTTTGGTGTTCTGTTTTTAGTTGAAAGGTTGAGTTGAAATTTTCTGTTGAAAACAGATGCTATTCAGAAAAGCATTCCTTTGTCAAAAACCCAATTTTCCTTCTAAAAACAGTTTGAATGGAAAATTTTCAACCAGACCCAATAGTAGGCCAGTGACAAAATCGGAAATAGAATCCAAGAGTCTTGATTCACTTTCATACTGGAGACGCAAGACAATCCTTTCTCAAGAATATAGAATTTAGTAGTTAGGAAGGGGTGTGTGTGTGTGTGTGTGTGTGTGTGTGTGTGTACACATATTTGAATCACGTGCCAATTTCAGCACAGATGCTTTTCTGAACTGGATTCTGATTTAACCTGGTTCAAAAATAGGTACAGGTCTGTCTCATCTTACGCTGGGGATACGTTCCGCAGTCAGCGCCTAAAGCGAAAATTGCATATTGTCAAAATTACATTGAGTGTAATGGTGGGCGGAATTGCCCGCACTACAGAAACAGTATTTAAATTGTTATTTTTCTCTTTTTTTTTGTTTTTGTTTTTGCCAACCGCGTAAAGCTGAAAATGCACATGTTAAATGCGCCGAAGATGCGACAGATCTGTAATCAGTAATTTTCAATCTGGAGTTCTAGATGAGGAGAAGGAAGATCTTACTGCAATGGAAAGATATATCTATATATCTATATATATCCCTATATATCTATATATATCTATATATATATCCATCCCTATATATATCCCTATATAGGGATATATATAGGGATGGATATCTATCTATCTATATCCCTAGATAGATAGATATAGATATCCCTATAGGGATATATAGATAAAGGGGTGGGGGAGAAAGCCTGGGGGGGAATCATACCTAGTAAGTATTAAAGATAAATGTCTGTATAATATTATTGAACATCTGCTGGCATTCAAGTCACTTTTTAATGGTACTGTACTCTGTAATGTGAAGGAAGGTTATGATGCCTCTTGTCTGACTTTCTAGCTGTCAGCAGCAGGTGAAAAATGAAGTTTCTGAACCATAGTTGCCATTGATTTTTGTGCACTGCAGTGACCTTTTTTTACCAACCTGTTTCAGTTGCAGTTCTAGGACAAGCAGCTAATTCTATTAATACAAATATATGTCAAAAGCAACTTGGAACAAACCACATTATATCTATGGAAATTTCTGATTTCATAGCTCCTTTTGACTTGATCTGCTTTCTATGAAAATAATTCAAAAGTCCAGTAAAAGAAGGAAGTGGTAGCCTATGATAATATTTAGTTCTTTTGGAGTTTCTCAGTCTGAATTCCTCTTCTACATTTTTGCTACTATTCTTTCACTATTGTTCTTTTTAAAATGATGTCATTTCTCTGTGATGCTTTCATGGAGTGTCATGCTAGTATAGATGGACTAGCTGATAATGAACACCCTGATGTTGGGAGGACAATAAAGCTCGGATCATTTCTAGATTCTCTCTCTGAACTGAAGACTCCACATTTATAATCAATAGCTTTTTATGAAAGCAGCCACAATAGTTATTCCTCCTGATTTCTTTCTATAGTATTTCACCTGGTGTAACTATGAAAAGGGAGAGCCATTTTTGATGTTTGTTTCTATGTGACAGCTTCCCTTTGCTGCAGTCATTGTTTCCAAGTTACTCACTGGTTTCTTCAGATCAACACAATCTGCTGGGTGAGGGAGGAAACATAGCATTGATGGCAGGAAACATAGGAGAAGTATGGTTACACTTAGAAATGAACCCAAGCCACAACATTTGTAGACCAATATGGATTTCAAACACCCTCATCTGTTGGAAGTGGCTGGATCTAGGCTTTTGGTTTAGTCCCCCTTCTCGTTGCAAAGTATCTTTCATGTTAACTTTTCAACAAAGGCCTCTTGAATGTTACTCCTAGATATCATTTTTCCTAGCTTGCAAAATGTCTTCATTCTGACCCTGTGCAGACGCTGCTATTGAGCTGGCCAAGGCACTTATTTGTTTGACTGCAGAGCGTGACTCTCCATTAGAGCTGTGTGAATAACAGAGTTTTTGGTTTATCGCAATTCAAAACCATTGAAATAAAAACCGTTTTGGGGGTTGAGTGAAATGTTTCCTTCAATCCAAAATAAAATGGAAGGAAATTTTGAAACAAAAAATCATTTTAAACTGAAAAAATCAAAATGTTTCAAAAATGTCAATGAAACACTGATGTGTTAAAGTCTTTTTTCCCCCCAAAACAATTCAGTGAAATTGACATGAATTTGCAAAAATGTTGTTGTCAAATCTGCATTCCCCCCCCCCCCCAAAAAAAAGTTTTGGCCAATTTTTTTTGCCTAGTTCCCATCTCCACTGCATTGCCTCCTGTGCAATTGCTTACACGTATGCAAAGTGAATGCAGAATGTTGCTCAGGCTGTGATGGAGAATTCTGATTTAGTAATAGTTTTGCCCTGGTATAAATGTTGACACATGGGACGAGAAAATGGAGAATCAGAGAGCACATTCAGAGACTTGCTGATATTTTTAATTTTTTTAGCAATGTGCTGACTCCAAGCGTTCTTCCCCTTTGCGCATAGAGAAATGGATCCAAGTTATAAAAACATCATAAATGTACACAATATTACTATTAATAATAGCTTTAAAAGTCAGGTTGTCTTGCTTTTAAGCACTTCACTCTGTGGCAATTAGAAGCAAAAAAACCGAGGTGAGGATTCTTTTGTATGAACAAATAGCAGCAAAAGAGAATAAAAAGATTTGGGTCACACTTTACATTAAGGATCTATTTATAAAGAGGTTAAAAAGGGTTGTTAAAAGATGAATAGATGTTTTAATAAATAGTTACAGATTATTCGGTAAGGCAATAGTTTGCTTATTGCCATGACTTATAAACATCTATAATGTTTTCTAGTGCTGGCCTTATAACAAACTCTAAAACATACTGCTTATGCCAGTAGCATGATAACATCCATTAATCCTTTATTAACTCTTTATAAGGGGACCCTTAATATAAAACGTGACAAGACTTGTACAGGAAAAAAATTGGTAGTGACAACAAAAGTTAGAGCATAATCCTAGCCTATGTTAGAAACGTTGCCAAAAAAAATCTCTTGGTGACAAAAGAAATACCCAGGTGAAATTTGTATTAAAATACAGCTATTTTCTAGATACCCAAAAATGAGAGAGAGAGAGAGAGAGAGAGAGAGAGAGAGAGAGAGAGAAACAAACTCGCTGGACTCTAACAACTGATATTCTGTGGGTCAAAGGGTACATGAGAAGTGAATTTACTGTGGTAGACGTGAATATACAATATCATGCAAAGGGCTCAGTTCTGCCCTGACTGGCTGTGAATTGGTATCCCTCATCTCATCAGCACTCTACCATATATTTCTTTAAGCCTGTGTGCATAGGAGGAAGAGGTGTCTGATTTCTGTCATTCTAGGATGACCCTTTTTGACTATCCGAACAAAGGTTGCATCTGATTTCTTGATGCTGACTGGGTGTACTAGCTCATTCAGTAACCCTACACACTCAAGCTGCGGGAGGGTAGCTTGCCAGATGTACATGAAAGTTATCTGAAGGCAATGGTACTTAAGCACTTTGCTGAATAGGGATAGACTTACAATTTAGCATGTGCTTAAATATTTTGCTGACTAGAGCCCTTCAGTAATTATGTGACTCTTGCCAACTATGCGGAGTCAGAGGGCTGGCCCTCTCTTGCCACTAACAGCCTTGGATAAGCACACTAGAGTGTATCTGTGAGTGGATGGTCCCTTTTGAATGAAAACCACGGCATGAGTGTTTCTGCAAGTGGAACAGCTGTTTCCATGAGATTATTTTTCAAAGTAGACACCTTAAGAAACTATTTTGATTCCTGTGATAATAAATCAGAGGATTTAATTATAACATTGCAACCCTCCCTAACTCATATGCGAAGTCTTCCATCAGCATCCAGGAGAAATCTAATATGCTTCTCTCTTAACAACTTATAGTAATGGAGACCTACATATTGTGAGCTGGAATAACTCTGTGATTAAACTCATGATTAAACTCATTTAATTGGTCAGAATTCATATTCTGAGCTCCTTTGTCAATGCCATTGGGTTGCAATAATGCCCCAGGTAAATTAAAACAGAAAAAAGGTGTCTTATTACAGTAAATCATAGCTCCCTCTGGACCTGTGAATGAGTTAAGACACTGCTGTATGTTTGCAGATGTATTTATTAGCAGTTTACTTTCAACATATGTACAGTTCTTCATTGACACTTTTCCAGCCAGCTGTTTAATTATATATTCTCCACATGTCACTAAATATGACATCCTCTGTTACTGAAAATGTTAATGGGTATCATAGGACTGATACATCTGTTTGAATTGGCATTAATGTAACAAAAATCTCATACCATGCTAGTAACTTCCTTTTCACAATTGCTTACTGTTGTCTGAGTGTAAACAAAGTGTGCTAATATGGGAGTTGTTAAAATAACACTAAATCTCATTGTGTCATAAAAATTGCATGTCAGAAAAATCACAGTACAGATGGCAGATGCTATGTAGAAATAATTCATGTTTGGCTTTCTGTGCTTTGTGGGATTACATTTGCTTCAGAATGGAGCTGTCCATGGTAGTGAAAACTCAAAACTTAATTCAATACTATAGCCGTTTCTATAGGGGGAGAACAAACAGAATGAACCAAAATTATCCCTGCTATAACCATTTTGGACCAGATTTATTTTTGGCATAATGAATTCTATTTATATTTTTGTGTTGCAAACAAAACCTGAGCCATCAAGATGCATACAGTGCAGACTGCATAATAATTAATTACTGATAGCACCATAAATATATATGGTGCTTAGTACTACAGATGAAGATGGTTTCCCTGCCTCAAAGAGTTTAAAATATAAAGTCTCAATCCTGAAAGCAACTATAAGTGAGCTAAGTGCTTTCTACTACAAGTACTTCTGTTGACACCAGTGGGAGTAATAGGCATTATACCTGGTAGTAATTGACAAGAACAAACAGAAGGGATGGGGAAGGAAAAGACAGGACAAGTGGGAGATCAGTGTAAGAATGTGGTCATACTGGAGATTAATGTATCTTTGTAGTAACAGATCATATTTGTAAATTACTTTAGACTATAGCTTATAAGCAAGAAATGAGTGGAGTTGAAAGGGAATTTAAATAGGGAGAGAGAGGAGTTAGGGTGAAGGTGGTTTTAGGCTTAGGGCATAGCATGACAAAGGCTGGAAACTGGCATGAGAGAAGAAGCTAGAAGTGTACAGATGATCAGCTTGGACTGAGAGAAGCCAGCATAGTGGACAATTTGGGGGATGGATCCTGGAGGCTAAATTTGTTTTGGGAGAAAATAGGGAGCTAATGAAAGGATTTTAGGATAGGTTGAACATGGCCATTAGGGTTGGGAGCAGTAGATGATTCAACAGCAGAGTTGGGAGTAGATTGGAATAGAATGAGGTGAGTGTCTGGAAGGCCAGAGAGGAGGAGGCTGAAGCTGTGATGGCATGAGATGGTTAAAGCCTCAACCGAGGCTTTTGCATTGTGGATGGATCCCTTATAGTGCTTTAGACTGGTCAGTACCCTTTATATTGCAGGATGTGGTCAGAAAACAGGGGAATTGAGGAGACTGCAACATTTTAAATATATTTTATGTCCTTTTTTGGTCAAAATTTAGATTTTGCTGACTAGCTCTAGTTGTGAATGACAATCTGCACTTACAAGTTATTGAAAATATACTTTGCATCCTGAGACATCGTGGATAAGTTTGCATGTGGACTTGCATTATCCAAGTGTGCTCTGTTATGTTTTGGATTGTGCTGATTTGATTCTTTATTTGAAGGTAGATTAGTTGTAAACTAATAATGTCAATGTTTTACTACCTTCTTTGGTTTATTCTGATTTAAGATGTATCATTAGTGGCTCTGTAGTAATTAATAGCTGATTAAGCTAATATCTCCATAAAAAAACTCATTTTATTTTCTTAATATGACTAATACATTTTCAAGACAAGTTAAGTCTTACTCACTGTGTGAAAACACATCCATTTACCTGTTCTTAAGCTAAAACTAATTCTGACTATAAACGCCTAATTCTTTTTTCTGTTATCTTATCTCTAGCAGGAAATTCGTATCCAGCTCTTGGTTCTAGGCAGTCAGCCCCAGTGGTTGGGGTGGTGGTTGATAATAGATATCAAAGGTCAAAGCTGACCTGTCCAAGGGTAGTGCTGAAACCATGGACTGGGAACAGGCTGTGGGTCAGAACTAGGGTCAGAGTCCATAGACAAGCCAAATCAGGATCATAGTCAGAGTCCGGAGAAGGTCGAAGCTGGGTTGAAGTCAGTCTAAGGGTCTGGGGGTCAGGAGGAAGGTGCAGGGCTGGAGTGGGTCAGGAATAGAGGTGGAGTGAGATCAGAATACAGACAAGGCTGAAGTAGGTCTGGAACAAGGCTGGGGCTGGAACAGGAGTGAGGGCAGGATAGAAGCCTAGGGAGTCTGTAACACTGTGAGGCAGTCGGATGATTCTTAGCTGAGTGTTGCTGTTGTAGACTAAATCGTGGCTATGGGGGTGAGAGTGAAATAGTTGTGCCTGGGGGTCATCTGATCCAAGTCCTGCCCATGGATAGGCAGCTGCAGCATGCCTGAGGGCTGAGTCACTGCAGGCTCTGAGGGAGGGGTGAGTCATTGTAGCTGAGTGAGTAGCCCTGGTCTGGGTGTGTGTTTGCCTCATGATTTGGTTCAGAAGTGTCCTGCAGCCTGAAATCAGTACTTGGACTGAGGAAAAAGTATAGCAATGACAGTGCAAGCCATATTGACCCTACCAATGTTTTCTGAACACTCTTCAGGAGAAGCATCTTTGGTAGGCGAAAGGATCGTTCAGTCTCCATAGCCCATTCAGTTTTTGGCCTCTCTGGGTATGTCTACACTGCAATTAAACATCTGCGGCTGGCCTGTGTCAGGTAGCTCAGGCAGTGGGGCAGATGTTCAGGCTGGAGTCTGGGCCCTGGGACCCACCCCCTCATGGGGTTGCAAAGCCTGAGCCCAAATATCTACACTGCAATTTTACAGCCCAAGCCCTGCGCGCCTGAATCAGCTGACATGGGCCTACTGCAGGTGTTTAATTGCAGTGTAGACATAATCTCTGATTAGACCGACAGCAAGAATTCAAGTAATGGTGATGGTTTTCTGATATGAAGGCTTATATGCTAGTTAATGGATGGAGACCAGCATCTTATTTTGTATACAGTGAATAGCTATTAGGTGGTAGTGACGTTTGGTCATTACTGACCTCAGTGGATTAGAACTAACATGCTAGAGGTGAAAGGTTCTGTATCCCATTATATGGGCCATCCACTCCCCGACCAAAAGTAGATGTATCAACTTTTCTAGGCAACTAAATATTCTCTCCAACTCTGGAGGTTTTAAAAATCTGTGAAGATTGTTTGCTTTCTTATTTCCCAGTATATCTACACTCATCTGTCTATTAGTTAAATAACACTAAATGCTACAAATCCTGAGGCACACCTTCTCCAAGGTTTCTCTTAGTGTCCAGGTTGATTTGGATATGTATACTGGAGCAGATTAGGGGACTCCTGCAGGGTGCTGAGACTAGAACCAGGAAGTACCGCTGAAAACATTTTTAGAAAAACCCACTTTTGGGGATTTAAGGCTGGGGTTTTTTGAAGGAGCCTAAAGGAGTGGGGTGTCCAACATGCACTGAATTTCAAAAAGATTTGGGTCCCTGTCCATAACACTTTTGATTTTGGTGTAACTTTTTTCAGTGAAACTTGTGTAGACAAGAGAATGCAAAGGATCTTGTTCAGGGTCCTACACACTCTTCATGTGATTGTCAAAATAAGAAAAAGGAGTAAGTCCTGAGTGTAAACATGTTGCATGAGTAAAACTGTTGGGTCATGATTAAAGCTGTTATGAAACTCCATGCACTAAACAGCCAATTTAGTGAGAGGTTAAACTGTGTGCCTACATATTAAAAGCTCAAATGCACTGTTGCCAAATATGTCTGATTTACAAAGTTCATTCCACTTCATTCTAGCTGTTCTGTCCCCACCCTACCCAATCACTGCTCTCAGAAATCTGTTTGGGGTTTGCAACAACAACAATGTTCAGGGATAAACCTCCTCACAATCAGACTTTATTTTTAATTGGTGTTTCCTTTTTAAAAATACAATCTTTGTGGGAAGAATCAGCCTGGCAGTTTTAAGATGGTGAATACAATATGAGAGCTTGTTAGACACTGGCTAGTTAGATGGCATATTTAAGGCCTTTCCTAAGCCTACAAATACAATACATTTCAAAACCAGTTCCTCCACTTACAGGGGCAGGCCTGAATTCAGGTCTTCAGGATTCTGTCGTCTCAGCTACAGTTGCTGGCATGTGTGAAATGCTCTCCTCTGTCTCCACTTCTGTAAAGGTTCCTTCAGTGGTTCAGTGCTCAGTGTGGACTGAGGGGCAGGGCCCTGGGCAGAATGGATGGAGACAATGGTAGCAACACTTCATGGCATACTCCATACAAACCTTTCAGTTTTCCTCTTGGAAATCTGAATGGGAGTTAAATGACATTTCCAGGCAGCAATGAGCAACCACAGAGGAGTGGGTGTTTGCAAGAATTCATGCTGCCAAAGTTTAATACATTGTATATTGCAGGTCAGAAACAAAACAAAACCAAAAATCCAGTGAGAATTTCCCCTGAGATCACAAATAAAGGAAACTTGTCTGAATCTAAAAGAAACAGTGTTCACTTAAAGCTGGAAACATAGAGGCCCAGATAACAGAACAAATAATGAAACTATGTATCTGCTCCAGTTACAAACAAAAGTCTTAAAGCATCACAGAACATCTGTGTTTACACAAGAGGCATCCGGAGCTAGTTAACAAAAGACCCACAGGAAAGTCAATGTGAAGCAATTGATTTTATGAATGAATTGTGCAGGCTATTTCAAATGGACCTTAAACACAAATAGCCTGTGAAAGACACATTCATTTGCTTATGAATATCCCAGTGACCAAGATGGAAGCACAAACAGCAGTTAGATGATTCTTCTTGGAACTGGCTTTTTATTAGGACTCTTTCTTTATTAAATCTTTGCTTGGTGTGGGTGGGTGAGTGGTGGGGAAAACACATTACTTTGCATAAATTATATTTACATGTATTTGGCTCCTTTTTTTATTCTTCCTATGCATCTCTTCTACTTTAACTTTAAATATCCCAGTGTGACAGGTAGAGCTGAGTGAATAATTTGACAAATCTCAGCTTTTTCTGTTTATGAATTATTCACAAACACATTGCAAAACTTGGGCATAGCTTTGTGGAAATGGAGGGCCGTGATGGAAGAGGAACTGGATGGTTCTGCTATAGAGAATGTGGCAAGGTCCTGCCAGATTGTATGCAGGGTGCTTTTGTGGGTTGGGTCTCACAAAACGCTCTTGTATATGAGGGAGGGAGGAACTACATAAAAATCCCTTCACTCAGCACTGAAATGCAGCATTCCACCCAGAAGTGGTTGCAGCAGTTTAACAGTGCACAGTAATGCTCTACAATAGTGGACAGGAAGTGCAGAAAAATACTTCAGCTAATTGAAACTGTAAGGGGAATTTTAGGTAGGAACAATGCAAGTAACGGAGGTGGAATTTGCTCAAGGTACTGGATTTAACATCTCTCTCTCTCGCTCTCTCTCTCCCCTCTCTGTGTATGCACTATGCAATCTTTAATGACAAATGACCTAGAACCTTGGTTTTATGTCTAATCCAAAAGACCCTATCCTAACACCAGGATAAGGACATTACTTGAATACCGATTCAGATGAAAAACTGCTGACTTGTGAATCACTATTTCCTGCAGTGTGTAGGTGTTCTCTGGAGATCTAGCAAATGCTGACACATCCTGACCCTTCTCCGCATGTGAGTTCTGACAGAATCACAGCCCATGGTGATATGGCTGTGGGCCAGACAAACAAATGACAGCATTCTACAGTACTGATCCAAAACACGGTTGTAAATTGTAGTATTTGGCTATTACTGCAGTGTGTGAAGTTTTTTTTTTTTTATTAAATTAAAGAGCCTTTCTGGTAGGTTGATGCATCTTGGTTTATGAAACCTCTATGCACCTCGTACCCTTTTTAACTGATAAAATTGAAACACAGGGTTGCATTTATTCCTGGACTAATTGCCTACAGTGGCATTGCCAAAGGCATGAATTTAGCTCCAAAGACTTGATTCTGTAGCTGTAAAGCTGAATATCGCAAGGAACAAGTGACTGGTAGAAGGCAAACACCAGCTTTCTTGGTCCATTGCTGAAAACTAACGGCATTAAAATAAGTAAACATTGTTGCCATGGTGACAGTGTTTATTTATTATAAAATCTATTAGGCAAAGCTGAGATCTTATTATTTTTAAAATCTCTTCAATGAAAGAGTTGACTGGTGTCAGTACAAACATTCATGGGGCAAATGCAAGGAAGGTTTAAAGGATGATGATGTGGGTGCTGCTCATCAGTGTCCTGGTAACAGACTGAAAAAAGGTTTTTATTTTGGCAACATCGTCACAATAAAGGTTTAATCTTTAAAACTGAATGCTGAGCTATAGTTCATGGAATGTTGGAACCTTTATGGATGTTACTTAGCTCAGTATTGGAGACTCTGCTTCTGTAAAAACCTGTCACATTGCATTAGGTCAGCAGCATGTCTCTGGTGGAAATTATCATCCAACTCAATTGTCTGGGCTCCATGCTATAGAATTCATTTTCTTGGCCTAAAAATAGCAATTTTATTATTAAATAATAAAAATACTTTAATTAAATATTCAACTTGTGCCTAGTCAAATAGAGTAGACAGTACTGTGCCCCACAGACTGTAACAGAATTTTGTCAAATGTGAACAAAAATCAGTTCCATGTGAACTACTCTTGCTATATGTTAATAGGTCCCAATCCTGCAAGCTACTCCATGTTTACAGTAACGGTGAAATCCTGGCCCCACAGAAATCAATGGCAAAATTCTCACTGACTGTAGTGGGGCCAAGGTTGCGCCTAAAGAGATCCATAAGCATGGAGCATCTTGCAGGAGTAGGGGGCCTTAGTTTAGACATCAATTGCCACTGAAGAGTAAAGCACAGTAGCATCCTAACCTACTGTATCATGCCCACCTGCATGGTTAAAAAAATCCCATTGACTTTCATAGGAGACTTGCTTGAGCCTATGGAGTGCAGGATAAAACCCAATGGAGATAGGTGTGTGTGTGTAAAGCCTCTTGTAAACCTGCAAATCATTCTGTACACATATGACTAGTGTGAATGTTGTATTTGCCTGAATAAGAAGTGATGGATTACAGATGTAGTTTTTAATATTCAGAATGTATCATTTGTGTGTGTGTGTGTAAAAATGATTTTTCAGGTTTACAAGAGGTGATTTGCAAGTTCACAAGATGTTTTTTCCAAAAAGCCATCTATTTTATTTTATATACAGTGACACCATTCTTACCAGTCTATCACAAAATGCTGTATGGATTTAAATTAGATAAACATCATTACTTAAGTAATAGGAATGATAATACATATAGGGTCTGATCCAAAGTATACTGAAGTCACTGGCAAGATGTCCATTAACTTCAATAGGCTTTGAATCAGGTCCTTCAGGAATTGTATACAATACAGTTACCTACAATAAATGACATCGCTTTAGAAAAGCAAAGGGGAAAATACCTTAAATGTTACTATGGGAGAAGGAGAAAAGAGATAAAATGATGTTTCCTCTTTCAGTATATGGCTTAATTTATTTGATTATGTATTCAAATGTGTAGTCTTATGTAGATATTAACTACATTATCGGATTAGTAAATACAATTTGAATGTGTTATTAATGTCTATAGCATTATTTGCCATATACCTGAGAATAAAATAGATATATGAGATAACTAAAAAACTAATTTGGTAGATGGACAGGAGGAGAGTGATTTTTGCTATGAATGTTTGAATGCATAATTTTCTATTTTTGTCACTGATTTTATTTCATGTCACAAATAAAAAATCATTTTCCTAGTCTACCTCCACTTATGATGCAGTTTAACAATGCACTGTGTTTGTGAAACAAGAGCTGGGGGAAATCTTTACCATGAAAGTAGTTTTTAGATGAAATTTCCATTTTCCTAGCTCACAGCACTTCTGGAGAATGGTGGCAATTTCACGAGGTTGCTAATTTTTTTTTTTTTTAATGAATTTTCATGAGGAATGCTCACTCCCTGGCTGTGAGCAAAAACTCACAGCCACTTTTGTTTGGAAAATTCAGCAGCTGGTGTAAATCATGTAGCTCCATTGCTTTTAATGGAGCTATGCTGATTTATAGCAACTGAGGATCAGTCCCTTTTCAAAACCCTTTTGAAAGCCCCCAGAAGTCAATGGAGGCTTTCTAGATCCAGATAGAAAAATGAGAATTGCTCTCCTTTCACAGGGGGTGGGAGGATGGGAGTGAGGTTTGGGAAAGTGGACATGCCCATAGACAGAGTAAGCCCGTGTTTTGTGTCGTTAAAGGATCAGACACGATGGCTCCTGACTGTAAGTCATATACCTAAACTGCTGGACCACAGTGCCATGAAAGAGGTTATGTCAACTTTCTGAGCCCTACTTTCTTTATTTATAAAATGGAAGCCATGTTTACCACAGTGATCTCTGAAAATATACGATCTTGGATAGGTAAGTAGCCTTATCTTCATCTAACAGAACTGGAGACTAATAGGTTAAGGTCAAAACTGTAACACTTGGTTGTCTAAAGTGATTTCTTTGGGAGCTGTAGGTGCTCAGCACCTCTGGAAATTAGGATGGATGCCTAATTATGGATTTGGGTGCCTACAGTTTGAAAATTGTGGCTAAAGAGACATGCCCATGGGGCACTGTAGATTGGGTGTGGGACTGGCAGCCAAAAGACCTGGGTCCTATTTCTGGTTCCGCTGCTGACTTGCTGGATAGAGGAATAGAACAGGCAGCAGTATTTACTGCTGTCTTTCTATTGCCCCACTCTAGATGCAAAGGAAATACCAGGAAAGGTTAAAAGTATTGGTGCCCAATTCACTTTTGGCCTTTATGCTAAGAGTATCCATTACTGTCAATGCTTCTGTGGTATGGATACCTGTCTTCCAGGATCTAGACTGAGATCCCCTACCCCACCAGACTCATTTCTCACAGGTCACAAAACAGCTAGTAACACTCTTCTGTCACTGCTAATCTGAGCTGGAACTGCACCAACAATCTGGAAGGGAAAGGCCATAGTGGAACCCATCCTGGACAATGATTCCTCACTTTCACAGACCTTGGGAGGCAGGCTAGTCCTCGCCCACAGACAACCCGCCAACTTAAGCATATTCTCACCATCAACCACACACTGCACCATAACAACTCTTACTCAGAAACCAATCCATGCAACAAACCTTGATGCCAACTCTGCCCACATATCTACACCATCACAGGACCTAACCAGATCAGCTACAACATCACCGGTTCATTCACCTGCACGTCCACCAATGTTATATACGCCATCATATGCCAGCAATGCCCCTCTGCTATGTACATCGGCCAAACTGGACAGTCCCTACGTAAAAGGATAAATGGACACAAGTCAGATATCAGGAATGGCAATATACAAAAACCTGTAGGAGAACACTTCAACCTCCCTGGCCACACAATAGCCATCTTATAGCAAAAAAACTTCAGGACCAGACTTCAAAGAGAAACTGCTGAGCTCAATCATTTGCAAATTTGACACCATCAGATCAGGATTAAACAAAGACTCTGAATGGCTAGCCAACTACAAAAGCAGTTTCTCCTCCCTTGGTGTTCACACCTCAACTGTTAGAAGAGGACCTCACCCTCCCTGACTGAACTAACCTCATTATCTCCAGACTGATTCTTGCCTGCATATTTATACCTGCCTCTGGAAATTTCCATTACATGCGTCTGACGAAGTGGGCATTCACCCACGAAAGCTTATGCTCCAATACATCTGTTAGTCTTTAAGGTGCCACAGGACTCTTTGTTGCTTTTTAAAGATCCAGACTAATACGGCTACCCCTCTGATACTTTTCCATTCTATTGTACAATACAGTTTCTTATACCACTTATCACTGTAATATCTGAGTGTAATACCAACCCCTTGAGCCATCCAGTTCCCAGGTGATATATATTGAAAAAATATCATTTAGATAAATTTCTGTGTACTTTTCTGGTATTAAGCCTGCTACTATCCATCCAATGACATTATATCGTTGAGATCTGAAACACTAGCCTGTGAATTTCCATTGCAATGTGTTAACAGGGTATCTGATTTCCTGTCTGTTACACTGCTGCTCTATAATTATTCAGTTCATACACAGTAAATTAAGTGTGCAGATTTTAGCATGATGGCACAGAGAAGGCTAAAATGTTAAACAAGTTGAGACTTAGTCCACATAAAACCAGGCACGTCACTGATGGCAAACATAGAATAGGCTTTGCAGTGTGCTGCAGCTGCAGGTGGCGTGCTCAGATTCCAACCAGCATAATTACTTATCTGTACAGAGCCAACACTAATATGTTATGACACGGGGGTCAGAGGTGAAATTGGAGACCTTTTTTTTCCTAATCTAGGGGAAATTACCTTTCTGATGATATATGGCACAACCTTCGGCTCCTAACCATCAAGGCAGGGCTCATCCAGAATGGAGAAATTACAAATGTGATGTCGGGAATTAAATATTAAAGGCTTTGTTTTCACAGTTGCTGAGCACTGACAGCTTCCAGCTGGATTCAGAAGCCTAAAAATTAGAGATGGGCCAAAACAAGAAGACTGACTACAAATTCCCCTGGAAGCTCGTGGAGAAGGAGTCTGATCCAAAATGAGGCTGAAATCTCAACAACTTGCAAGATTTTCAGTACCATCAAATCTGAGCCCTGGCCTTGATTTTTGCATCAAACCTGAACGGCTACCCTCATCTTAAACTGGATTTGGACCCAAACAATGTCTCCTTGGCCCATTATTATTATTATTATTTATTATTAGGAATCACCATAACCATAATAATAGACAAAATGTATTTGCTGTAACCCTAATAAAATTTCTGCTTCAACTAAGTATAGCATTTCTGACCTTAATGTCTCTTCCTTTCCTTGTCAAAGTTGGCTTCTAGGTCTTTGATTCTGAAGGATCCTGCTCCTTAAGCTTTTTATCAGATCTCCACAATTAGTCTGATCCCACTGTCTACAATTTATTCTGTTGGTATCAATTAATGCTTGACCGAACCCCATTTTCTGTTTTATTGGAATATTATACGGTTCTGAATTATCCTTCAATAATCCTGGAGGTTGTAGCTTGGGGAATTTCATTATCATGTACCGTGTTTATATCTGTACCAAGATAGTCCCAGACCATCTGTCAGTATCACTTTTCCTTGATAATGGATCAAAACAATTCTAATGATAATGAATAATTATTGCCAATAAAAATAGGGAGGTGGACGGCTCAAAGGAGTAGTAATGCCTAGAAACAAAGTCTTTCAGTCTAGGTCACTTGATTCAAATCCAGCATGAGCCAGGAGGGACAGAAGTCATGCCCTGCAAATTCTCTACATCCCAGATGAAATGAGCTGGGTCAGCTTAATTTGATTGTTGCTATTTATATATCCCTACAGGTGTACATGGTGCTTTATGGACAAATGAAAAGAAGGCAGCCAAGGACTTTGCAGTCTAAATTAAATATCACACTGCAAGGGAAGATAAACCAAGCTAGGGGAGGGAGTATGGACAAAGGTTAGACAGTTTTCTGCTGGATTATATATGTATGCATCTTGTCAGTATATTTTCTTTATTTAAATGTAGGGACATTTTCCAGAGTGCAGGTCTCATCTCTATTATCTGTATAGAGCCAGAGAAGTACACTGGACTAATCAGACAAAAATAAGGCAAGGTTCCTGCCTTGTGCAGCTTGTGGTCTAATTCCTACATTGTATCCACATTTAAAACACCACCAGAGCACTGAAAAGGAGCTGTCTGTACTCTGTCAGTGTTAATCCAGAGTAACTCCACTGAAACCAGGAGGTGGTCTGATTGAAGGCAGAACTTGGCCCTTTATCAGCTGTGTTGGCAGGTCAGGAACTGAATGGGCCATGGAGACTGAACTCTATATGGGCCAACGAGACTGAGACTGCTATAAGTGGTCTCTCCAGATCCAGGCTGAGGTACATTGGGGAGAGGCAGTGTGGGGAAATTTATGACTGATTCCAATGCTGTGTGTTTTTTTGTGGCTAAATGGAGGTGTTTATCTTGCTATAGATGGCTGGGTTGTATGTGCTCTGGCTAGTTATAGACTCTGCTCTCGTGTTGGGGATAAATGTACTATACTGAACTCAACTCCTGATGCCCAGTTGCTCTAAAGACTTTTTATGTTACTCTGGCAGAATAAAGAGCCTTAAAGTAGGTGTAAAAGGCTCATAAGAATGACCCTGGTGCAGGGAACTCCCGCAGCTGGTATAGAGATGACATAAGGACAGTATGCTGGCCCCAGTCCTAGCTCCTGGCATAGGGGTTGGATTGGGAATATTTCAGCCATGTGCCTGGAGTGTGCACTGCACTACAGCTGCTATTTGTTTTCCAGAAGAAAGATGAGTGTAAATTAGAGCAGCCCTCAGAGTGCTCTTGTGCCAGAAGTTGGACAGGCCTCTGCATTGGCCCAGAATATAGGGAGAGCAAAGATGACAAAGTCACTTTGACCCCGCTCCTCCATTCCTCTCCAACTGCAGGAACAGAAGAACTATGTATCAGACCCACTAAAAGTTACTGACACTTGTAGCCATATTTTCTTAACAGACTTAAAGGTGGCAATTTTGCAACAGAAAAGCTTCAAAAACAGGCTCCAATGAGAAACTGCTGAACTAGAATTCATTTGCAAACTAGAAATCATTAACTTGAGCTTGAATAGAGACTGAAAGTGGCTGGGTCATTACACAAATTGAATCTATTTCCCCATGTTAAGTATCCTCACACCTTGGGCAACAAAATGGCAGATGAAATACAAAGTTGATAAATGCAAAGTAATGCACATTAGAAAACATAATTCCAACTATACATATAAAATGATGTGGTCTAAATTAGCTGTTACCACTCAAGAAAGAGATCTTGGAGTCATTGTGGATAGTTCTCTGAAAACATCCACTCAATGTGCAGTGGCAATCAAAAAAGCTAACAGAATGTTGGGCATCATTAAGAAAGGGTTAGATAATAAGACAGAAAATATCATATTGCCTCTATATAAATCCATGGTACGCCCACATCTTGAATACTGCATGCAGATGTGGTCACTCCATCTCAAAAAAGATATATTGGAATTGGAAAAGGTTCAGAAAAGAACAAAAATGATTAGTGGTATGGAACAGTTGCCATATGAGGAGAGATTAATAAGATTGAGATTTTTCATCTTGGAAAAGAGATGACTAAGGGGGGATATGATAGAGGTCTATCATGACTGCTGTGGAGAAAGTAAATAAGGAAGTGTTATTTACTCCTTCTCATAACACAAGAACTTGGGGTTACCAAATGAAATTAATAAGCAGCAGGTTTAAAGCAAACAAAAGGAAGTATTTTTTCACACAATGCACAGTCTGTCTGTGGAACTCCTTGCCAGAGGATGTTGTGAGGGCCAAGATTATAAGAGGGTTAAAAAAAGAACTAGATAAATTCATGGAGGATAGGTCCAATGGCTAGGCAGGAATGGTGCCCATAGCCTCTGTTTGCCAGAAGCTGGGAATGAGTGACAGGGGATGGATCACTTGATGATTACCTGTTCTGTTCATTCCCTCTGGGGCACCTGGCATCAGCCACTGTTGGAAGACAGGATACTGAGCTAGATAAACCTTTGTTCTGACCCAGTATGGTTGTTCTTATGTTGTTAACATCTTATTGATTTTTGCCATGAATTTTCATTCATTCCTAGCTGGTGATGCATGTGAACTTCTCATAGAGTAGGAAATCCAGCCAGTCCTATTTTGGGGCAGCACATACTTATTAGGACTGCCTCTGTAGCTAACGAGCCCCCTCTATCTCCTTAGCATAGATGGATGGCTTCCCTCTGCTGGCCTGTAACTGAAGTTCACATCTCCATAGATTGTAAAACCATAGATAGTAACAAGGTCCATCATACAATCCTCACCTTCCCTCTGGGGGGATTTATAAATTATTTTAATTGGTTTTGTTTGGCAGCTGGTCTGTGTGACGTGGCAGGGCTTCTCCCTAGCCTGAGAAGTATACACTGCCACTCCCAGTCTCCTTTAAGTAGGTTTATTATCCAAACATAGGAAAATAAACAAACGAGAAGTCCCTCATCCTTTGCCCTAGGGTTTCATGGCCTCTGCTTCCCAGGAGTCCCTGGTAATCCTGCTTCTTGCAGCTTCCCTGTCCCAGCCAGCTCCCTTCTCAGCCAGCTCTGTTCCTCTTCTGGAACAGCAGCTCCAGGGTTAGCTTCCTGAGCACCTGGCCCATTGCTCCAGGGGACCACCACAGAAGTTAGCTCCATTCTTCCATGTGCTAATCACTCCTCTTCTCACCATCTGACAGGCCTTTATAGCCCTAGGTATAGCCCTGTCCCCTTTAATTGGCTCAACTGGATGCATGTGCTGTGACACAAAAGCTGCTCTGCTTGCAGAGACCAGATACCCTGTGACAGTCAGCCCACCAGGCTTTTGCATTGTTGTTTATTTACATGCATATTTAAAATAAAGTTTTCAAGTTGCACACAAGTTTGCACACAAGGCTTTTATTAAATTTATTAAAGTGGAACTTCATCACAGTAATCCATAAACTGTATGTTTAGGTACATAACCAGTTTCTCTGAAATGCATAACACAATTCATAAAATGTCATCACCGTAATCCAGAATCTGTGTGTTGAGATACATGAACAGCTTTTATAAAATGCATAATAAAATTTCATGAAAAATAATCTTCTTGAGCTGCCCGAGCCCCATAAATTGTGGGATGAGTGTTGCACAATTACAAATACTATGTCATTCTTCCTCATCCAGGACACCATGCAAAACTATTATGTGGGTGCAAAAAGCACACCTGATTTCTGTTGTGCATGTGGATCCTGCCTCAGTAACAACAGATGCATTTTCTGGTTGCAAGTACCATTCCAACAATGTCTTAGGTCCACTCCTGGAAAATGGCTCACCTCTGACCTAGCAGACATTGTGGAGTGCACAGCAGACCACACTAAAGCAGATGGCATCAACAGCATTGGCATCTACACAGTTCTGAAAGCAACACCATCTGGATTTCAATCTGCCAAATGTACATTGCACCACCATCCTACAGCTACTGAGCATGTAGTTGCACCTCATTTGCCAGGTTCTCTGAATATGGTTTCATAAGTCACGACAACAGAGGGAACAAGCGTCTGAGGCTTCTGTGGCAATATAGTGTGGATGCTCAAGCGTGAGCTTGGAAAGAATTGGTCTATAGGTATGGGTCCCACAGACCAGGTTTATGATGCAGTGCAGACACACCCACTGACTTCCAAAGGCCCTGATTAGAACATCCAGGGTTTCCTATATTATTCATCTGCCCCCTAACATATGCAATGGGGGGCAAGGATGAACATGAAAGAAAGAAGGACAGATATTTGTGGATGATATTCCACCAAACCTGATTACTGGCTACCTGAATGTATCTACTTTCCTCTCTGATTACCAAATGAGATACGCTTTCTATGTACAATAATATCTCCTGTTTAAATATTGCCAAACAACCCAACCCCCACCCCTCACACAATAAGCAATTGAAATAGCTAGTCAGAATTATTGTGTCCCAGGCCCAGCAACATCAACCCAAAGTGAAGGTCAAAAAATTACATTGTGACTAATGCTGAAGTTCTTATCTGTTCAAGCCTTCACTTGAGGGTGTGAAAGACCACAGGAAATGCCCATGCGGGGGAGGGGGGGGAAGAGAGGGAGTTTGATCTAATAAGAGGACAACCTTTTGTCCTTTGGAAAATTGAACTTTCAGGGGGAAAACATACATCAACCTGTCTCTTAATAGTCAGATTTCTCGTTTCCCTTTAATTAATTGCTGGGAATATAAGGGAAACGATTTGCTTCTGCTTTTGACTTTCATTCAAAGCTCTGATTCATTTTGAGGTGTGTTTTCTTTTTATATTTATTTGTTGAGGAAACTTTCAAAACAGTATTAAAGTATCTTTTCTGATAAAATGCTGTAATTTCTCCCAAATGTATACTTTTTTTGATTCAAGTTTAAAGAGAAATTTTTGTTCACGTAGGCGGAAGACTTAAAAATGGATCATTTTATACAGAGAGGAATTTGCTTGGTCAGTAGTTTTCTTTCTCCTCTGTGCTGTTATTGAAGGTTTTGTACTTTATCAGTTTACCTGCTGCAGTCCTGTGCTGCTATTCCTCAGAACAGCTCTTTGAAACACTGTAAGCCTGATTCTCCCCTCACTTATGGTAGTTCTACACTCAGATGGTTCCATTAATTTCAGTTAAATTCCTCCTCATTTATACAGGTGTCAGTGGGGAATCTGGCCCTGGAATTGCAGTCCCAAGCTAGATATAAGATCTGGTTAGCTCTGAACGATTAATAACAGGTCTGTGTCTCGCTGATAGTCTCTGCTTTCTGTTTGATCCTGCAATCAAGTCATAATCCTGTACAGCATTCTGACATCTGTAGTGCATAAATAATGAACAATATTCAGTACTGCCTTCACTATGGGAGGAGCAAAGCCCACTTTTCCATGTAAATAATTTTGACAAATGCAGCAAATGAGGGAAGAGAAATTGAGACTTGCACTTGAATCACTCTTTGCTCTTCTGTCTGGGAAGATTATGGGGGACAGGGATGGCTTTAACCTTTCTTGCCAGGCCTGCAAATTCCTTTGCTATCACTGACCCCACATCCTGTCCCTATTTCAGACTCTGTTCTACCTCTTTTATTCCTCCCCTGTCCTCTGAGAAGATAACTCCTGTTTCCTGGGCATGTGCAGGATGAACCACACACCCTTAGATTTTGTGAATAAAACTGGGCAAACTGATGTCCATGAAAATTAAAAATGTCTTTGGAGGATATTTTCAAAAGTTCCTAAGGGATTTAGGAGCACGTGTTAATGGGTCTTGTGTTCTGAACATTTCTTCTGGGCTTTTTGAATTACCACTTTCTGTTTCTGAGGACCCATACCTCTACCACTGGTGGTTTTATAGAAAACAGTGCTATATCCTAACTGGGGGAGAGGGCAGTCCTCTGAGCTGGTGCAACTGACAGCAGGCTGGGTGAGTGCATTTGAACTCTCAGACCATCCCCAGCTCTCTCAGACCATAGAGTTGCCATGCTGTCTCCCAGTGAGTGCCCTCCTTGAGCCAGTCCTTCCCCACTTGCAAAGATCATTTCTACTAGAGAATTAGGTCATGTTAGTAAATGACCTTAAGATGCCGTGATAACTAGAATGTTATTAAGCATGACTTGAGGTCAGTATAGATGGGAACAAGTTGTGTTTAACAGTATGCCAGATAGTTAATTAGGCTTTTTATACTGTTGTACATGAGCTGAGAAAGTTCTCTGATTAGTACATTTTATTCATCTTAATAAATACAAAAAGAATTTGAAAAGGAAGTTTTTATTTTAAACTGAAAATGAAAGCTTCACCTATTTGAATGTCACAAGAAGCTGTGGCATTTTTTAAAGCTGTTTCAGGCAGCTGGAAGACAGAAAATAAACCCAAAACGGTCTGGAGGAGAGATGTACTATTAAACCAATTTTAGGTACCAGACAGCACAAGCCTTTCTGAGATTCCTGTTGGAAGGGAAGCTTGTTTTAGCAATGAAGTGAACAAGGTAAAAGAGAAAACAGCAGTACCTTCACTCAGAATAGGAAGTGGATTTCTAAGGAAGTGAAGTAATCCAAATTAGCTACTATTAGCTAGAAGGAAAAGCATAAATCTCTTCTTGGAAGAAAATGAAACAAACAACATATAGAAATGTTGGAAGTGTCTGGGATGTCACTGGAGTACTGGAGGTAAAATGAAAATAGATTAAATTAATAGTTGCATTATCAAGAGCGGGGTTTGTGAGGAGAGGAATAGAAGTCACACTGGTTTTTGACATTTCTTTGATTTACAGATTTTTTTTCTATTTGTATATTTACTGTTTCATTTATACACTTGGAGCAAAATTATGCAGTTCTTCATTGAACAAAACCCCAATTTATGTCAATGGAGTTCCGCGGATATGTTATGTGGTGTATATGTAGCTTTATAACCAGCTGTGTTTTCTGTGCTTATGAGAGTTTTGTTCTGCTGAAGGCAGCTGCCATTTTATACAAAGTTCAACTGCAGCCTGTAACACAAGAGACATGCACTCTGTGCTCTTTCATGGAGAGCTTACTTTGGTCTTTCTTGTTGCTTTCCTTAATCTGAAATGATTCTTTTCAGACTGCAAACACATTTTCTTCATTTGTGTATGGAAACATGAAATAACTGAAGACAGAATATGCCTAGTAGGACTGTTTGCCTGAGTCACGACTGCAGAATAGGCCCCTCATTCAGTAGGCTTCCTATCTATTTAATAAAATCAGTCCACGGTGATTAAAGGCTGTTTGTTATCTTTGGAAAGCTGGACCCAATGTAACTGCAGGGCTAAAAGGCTTTTCTCAACAAATTTTAAACATAAATTCACATAAAAGTAACATTTAACCTTTGGGCTCCTTCCCATGAGTCTACATAAAACATTTAGAATATGCGGGCTATAAAATTCTCCCTTCC
Organism: Trachemys scripta elegans; assembly: GCF_013100865.1. NCBI lineage: Eukaryota > Metazoa > Chordata > Testudines > Emydidae > Trachemys > Trachemys scripta. The sequence continues at coordinate 33,762,664 of NC_048301.1, forward strand.
ACAGATGCTCTTGAATATTGAATGAAACCTTCATTTGATTCATGGCCAACAATCATATCAGGGAGACCATCTCATATACACTTTGGATGCCTGGCTTTTGTAGCTGTGCTACCCATCTTTCCATTTCTGTGCATGACATTTCCTGCCCTTTCATTCATTGTGAATTGGCTTTCTCTTTAACCTTAGGGTACCAATGCATTTCATTGGATTTGAAAGTAATGCTAGACTGTAACTGGCGATATACCAAGTGTTAAAGGGCATCTTCCAGTCTTTTATTTTAACAGTCTGCCTGAAAAATCTGAAATAAACTGATTCATGAGGGAATGTGTATACATATACTATCTAACAGTATCTTCCAAGCCATTATAGTGAAGGAACCACATCAATTCTATTCGCTCCTCTTCAGTTGCTTTAGTAGTGATTCATAATAAGCATCTTTTGATTTTGATGGCAGTGAGTAATAGCATGGGGGTTTCAATGTCTATTTTTTATTGATTATTGTTGGCTAGGGAGTGTGGTGACATTGGTGGAGGTATAGATTCTTATATTGTATTTAATATGGGCAAGGGTTCTCTTATAATTTTTTGTATCAAACTAAGTAAATAAATGAACACAGCAGTATATTGAAAGGCAGTGCGATCTACTAGGGAGCCCAGAACTCCCCATTATTTATCTAATGTTTACAGAGTGCATGCTATCTGAGCTCAGACAACATTATTCAAATGCATGATTCGCCTTGTGGCTTTGAATAAGTCACTTAACCCCTCTGTGTCCAAGTTTTCCCTCTGCAATATGGAGACAATAACTAGGGCTGGCAGGAAACCAGCAATTCCATTTCACAGGGTTTTGAAATTTGTTTTCCTTTTGCAGGGAGAACAAAAGGGTCGCCGACTCACTGTAGTCTGCTGATTAGGGCACCGACCTGGGAGAGACCTGAGTTCAAGTTCCTGCTCCAAGTCAGGCAGGATCTCCCACATCCCAAGCCCTCTGCCCTAGCAACTGACCTATAGAGAATAGGAATCTCCCTCCCTCTCCAACACTCCTAAGAAACCTTCCTGACAAAGCTTATATTGGGTGACATGAGAATTACCCCATTCTGTTCTTTTCCTGATGCATCTGGCACCAGCCACTGTCAGAAGACAGGTTACTGGGCTAAATGGACCATTGGTCTGACCCAGTATAGCCATTCTTATGTTTTTAATGGTCATAAATATGGATATATTTCCACAAAACATTTTGGTTTTAATTAAATAGCATTTTTCAGTTGGAAAAGAGTGTTGCTGAAAATATTTCAATCAGTTCTAATAATAATACTAATCTACCTGCCTAATAGAGGTGCTGAGAAGCACAGCAAAGATGCAAAGCGCTAGGTAAATCCTAGGTGGTATTATTGCTTTCTGTTGATGGGAATATCAAAATTAATTAACTCCAGAGGTAAATTTTCACCAAATCTTTGCCTTTACCAAGTCAATCATCACCAAAATAAAACTTAGTGCACGTATTGTTTCATGCAGTTCCAGAATCAGCGCCACGCTGTGTGAGGCACTGTACAGACACATCTTAGGTATGTTTATATTGCGCACTTCTTATGGCAGCATGTAGAGTACATACATGGGTAGCCCCCCCTAGCATGGGTATAAATAGCAGTGAAAGACATTCTTGAATCCCGTGGGAATGTGCCCAGGCATATACCCCCACAGCTTTCTATATGCCCAAGCAGTGCCTTCCCTGTCTATGCGCCTATTTTTATCAGTGTAGTAGCCTGCTGCTTCCCCGCTGTTGGAGCCTTTTCACACCACAGGAAAGACGCTGGCAGTGGAGAGGCTCTGGTGGAGGAGGCAGTGGGGAAAGTCTCTGACTGAAGCTTCTCTCTTCAAAATATTCTGATAAATATTTGTTGCTATGAGAACTGTCTTCAAACTTCAGTTCCACAGCAGGCATGTTGCTAGGGTAGCTTCACCCTCAGCTTGGCTTGTAATTCTATGCTGCCCTGTTAATGCTGTCTTCAACCTCCACTTCTGAATGAAAAGCATCTCCCTCCTCTCAGATCTTTGTAAGACTAATGTTAAAAATATTAAATTCCTAATATAGATATATAGGAATATTAAATATGCATATAATATTGCACTGATTAAAATTAAATATAACATTCATGATACACTCCTGCACAACACACTTTCCCATTAATGGTATCGCCTCAAATTAACCTGATAAATAAAATTTGCTGAAGTCCTTGAGCCATATTCAGACCTGTCATAAGCAGTTGCAGTTTCATTGAAATGTATAGATTTACATCTGTGTACACCAGGTCTGAATCTGCCCCTTTGGTTTTGGTACAGCTTTGTAGCCCAGCTCAGTTTCACTGGTGGTGGTGGATCAGATATTACCCAGACATGTATATACAAAAGCTAAACTATGTTAAAGTGGATTTCAGTGTATCCATTCTGACAGGAATGAAAAACTGCGGGCAGGCTGAGAAGCAGGAGGAAATATTTTATAGCTGAAATGGTTCAACCCTTGGGTGTTTTATGATTGTTCTGTGAATGAAATCTATCACAGTGATAGTGTTGTCTCCAGGGAAACTTTCAGAATGAATGCTATTACCTGGAAACTGAATGAAGATCGATTATCTTCCAGCACCTTCACATCCATAGTATATTTAAATAAGGGCAATCACATGTAATGGAAACATAGTGGGAAAGATTTTTGTTCTCCCTAAGTCTATGAGCCATATTAATAGACTTGTTTCTGCTGTGTCCTAGAGATTGAACTATTTGAGTACGGTGCTTCAAATAAAGCCAGGGATGAGCTTTAGCTTTGTTCATATCCGTTTGCTATCTAGGTGCTGCAGAATGGTTAATAACTCAAGGAGTCTTCTATACAGAAAATGGCTCTCAGTGCTCCAGTGTGCCAACAAAAGCCATCTCAACACAAAGGCCAAAATTATAGGAGGCCCCTATTGCAGAATAAACAAAATAAACCAAGATCACATCAAAGCTTGGTGTGCTCGTGCAATGACAGACCGCACGTGGACTGAGGATAGGCTTCCCACAACAATAGGATGGGGTGGAAGTTTCTGTAGGTAGCTAGCTTTCAGAGTTCCTGTCAAAATGATTACTTTAAAGGTGCTGGGATTTTCTAGTATTATAATATTGTTAGGGTGCCTCGAGGCTCAGAGAGACCTTTTTTAGTTATTTTAAATCTAAATAAATAGATAAAAATAAATGCCTAACAAGCTTATTCGGTGGTCTAGACTTATGAAGTCTAGTGAATGTTCATAGAGTGTGAAGAAAAATATATTCTAAAACACATATTGGGTTAGTCATTTTAATTAACCAGTTACCTCTTCTAGGTTTCTTGCTGTCCTTTGGGTCACTATTCCTTAGCTAAAGCACAGACTGGAGAATTCGTTTAAATTAATAAGTTTTATTGGCCAAAGCAGAATTTAAAGTAAGGAAGGAATTACAGCAAGCAAAATAAATACGTTTAGGTGACAGCATTAATAAATTATAAGAATGAATTCAACATGGGATGTTACAATTAGTCATGAATTAATCAAATTAATTTAAGATCTTATCACAGTCTTATTAAAAGGCAAACTTTATTCTAGTTGTCCAGTATTCTGGGCAGATGATCTTGATGCTTATGTTGGATCTTTAAAAACAGATTCTTTTCAATGTGCCAATAAATGGAATTATGAGACTTCCCATGGCATTTTAACAGACTACTCTAAGGTTTTTTGCAGTGGTGTTGTAGCTATTGTTGTCCCAAGATATTAGAGAGACAATGTAGGTAATATGTTTTACTGGACCAACTTCTGTTGGAGCATTTAGCTCAGACACTCCAATTTTTTCCCCCAGACCTAAACAAGAGCTCTGTGTAGCTTGAACCTTCCACCAACAGAAGTTGATCCAATAAAATATATTGTCTTATCTACCTTGTCTCTTTCATATGCTAAAGTTTGAAATGTAAACAAATTACTTAATTTTCAAGAAGGTCAGTTCAATCTAAAATTACCTTATCCAAGTGATAGCCCAACTTTGCCACCAAAATACCATATATTAAACCCTAAATATCATATATGGCAATGATTTAAAATGATTTTAATCTCTTGGATTTTACCATTTCTGTGAACTCTTATGCCAGTTTAATCTAGGGTCCAAATAGTGGTAAAAATCTATAGTTTACAAGCCAATTGAAAGTTTCTTTTTCATTTTGCTTAAGAAGATGTCACAAAAATCTGTAATATTTCTAGCCTGAACTCTTTAGAACATTCATGATTGCTCTCAGCTACCTTTTGCTATAGGTAATCACAGTTTCCTATTACAAACTGTACTTCGCTCAGTTAGTGCAATGAGTTTTTCTGTGCTCAGCACTCAGTTACTTATTGATTTATCATAATTTCTAAATAACTCAGATTAAATGTGTTAGTGAAACAGAAGTATGCCTCCTACATTTTAGAGACAAGGTGAGTGAGGTGATATCTTTTATTGAATCAACTTCTGTTGGTGAAAGAGATATATGAGGAAGAGCTCTGTCTAGCTCAAAAGCTTCTCTCTCTCTCACTAACAAAAGTTGGTCCCATAAAAGATATTATCTCACCCATCTTGTCTCTTTAATATCCGGGCACCAACATGGCTACAACACTAAATCTTACATTTTAGTCATCTGCAGAATGTAACTATGGTGTGTATTATCAGACAGCATGTAGCTTCAAATAACCAAGTCTACACTTGGGGAAACAAAATACATGTATAAAAGGGTTTAGGAATCTTATCAATTAGAACTGGCATATAGGCAGGTTCTCCAGATGAGATTAACTATTTCAGTGGCTTGTTTCTTGAGATAGATAGAAGGTGGATCTTTCAGATAGTTCATTCAAGAGGTTATACCAGCTATATTCTTGCTCTCTTTCAGGATTTAATTGGAGTCTACCTAAATATGACTTCAAAGCAGTTAATAAGATGCCTATCAGTTGTAAGACTTTAAGTGTTAACAAACAATCCTGCTTTCAGTGTCTTTCGTTCAGGTGTTATGGTTTCAGGAACTGACATGCTGAACAAAACAGGATGTTTTATACAGTTTCTGTTGGGTGGTGCAGCCTGGCTCCTCCTCTTGGCACATTTGACGTGGTCCAGTCACAAACTGATCCGTGCTCTGTTGTAATGCATAAGCCTACAAATTTACCTTAATTGTGAGTTGGACTGTGAGAAAGTTTGTAAAGTGTGGCAATAACCTATAACAATAAATGTTGATGGGAAAAGATGCAAAAGGGAGTCAGACTAGGTTAGTCCAAACAAAAAGGCCTCCTGATATAATTCAAGGAATGTGTTATGATGGTGCCTGGTAAATAAGTGGAGCATGGGACTGGAAATCAATCAACTAAAATTGGTGTGCTAGAAATTAGGCCTAATCGGTGGACAAAATAATGAGGGGATGGGCTATATCCCCCAAACTCTCCCTTTTGGGTTTCTTAAAAAGAAAATACGTGTGTGTGTGTGTGTGTGTGTGTGTGGTGGGGATTAGTAGAAATGGATGGCCAGAGGGATACTGTGATGCTGGCTGACTGAAAGACAAGAGAAGGGGAAGAAGCAAGCTTCACCAGCATGGCTGCCATCCCCTACCATTTCCTGGAACCCCTAACTGACTTCATCCTAATCCTGAGAGATGTCCTGAGCAGACCAGACCAGAGAGAGGGGCCCAGATTATGCCACAACCTCCACCTGCTCTGGCTAACACCACCTAGGATGTAAGACTTCGTCTCCTCCCCTACCCGCAATGTGTTCTTTTCCTTCCCTACCATATTTCTTCTTTTCTGATCTCTCTCCTTTTTCCTTATGTCTAATCAGAGTGTGGCTTAGCTGGTTAAGACTGCATAATTTGCAACACTGCTGTGAGCCTGTGACCAGAAAGGCACCTAAATGTATTATCCTAAACAGTCTGACGCTGAAAAGTTTGCCAGATTTCGGAGTGGCTGATAAGACCATGTGCTATGCCTGTCAGGTTGTAAGTGAGAGTCAACGCTGGAGACAGAAATACATTTTTTGTCTTTGCTGATCTTTTCTCTCCTCATTTGTGTGTGTGTGTGTTTGATTTGTTTTGTTTTCTAGGAAATGGGGGATTGGACTTTAACAAGAACAGCAACAACAACTACAGCCCATCTCAACTAACTGCTCATCTTTTCCTCAAAAGGACTGTTTTTACTATCTTCAATACCATCTAAAAGACTGTAAAACAGAGGTTTGATTTTAAAAACTCTCCAGCTAAAGGAAAGAGAACAAGGGATATCATTAAAATGAAAGCTTTACTTAATACTTTACATTTCAAGAGCATTTCTTCTTTTCTGTATCTTTATGAAATGGTTAAAAAGAACCAGCACATCTTTTGGCCCACACTGCTTCCCGCAGCCCCCATTGGCTTGGAACAGTGAACCGTGGACAGTGGGAGCTGCGATCGGCTGAACCTGCGGACACTGCAGGTAAACAAAGCATCCTGGCCCGCCAGCAGATTTCCCTGATGGGCTGTGTGCCAAAGGTTGCCGATCACTGTTGTATACCAAAGCCTGAATCTGTTTAAAACTGTTTAATGTTGGACAATTTCAGGGTCACTTTAACACATTTGACTTTCTGGGTCCATATATTCCATCTAAATTAATACACCAGCTCCTGGTGAAGATTTGAAACTTCCAGCCAGAATACAAATTGTTTCCCTCATCATTATCTAATGAGAAAACAAGGTGTCTCTTTTTGAATTCTAACAACTTTGCCTCTGAAAAATTCCAAAATTGTTATGCAAAATATCTTGTGCCATCCCAGCTTGTGCAAAACTTCTCGGTACATATGTTGAGTATCTCCTGGTTTATCTTCAGTTAGCAACCTACTTTCACAAGTTGCTTTCCATGGGCTTCTCTTCAGTGTGGTCTTTTGGCTAATTTTACACAGCTTTGTCATTTTTCCAAACTCACAGTTTCCTTGTCAGCACATTGCTGAAAAGTCTAAATTGTTGTAATCTTGCCACATTCCTTGATAGGTCTGTACTTGTTTAGTAGTTCATCATACCGAATTTAAAACACAGTATTATCCAAACTATTCCCAATATTCTTTGGGGTCAGGTCACCTTAACAGTGATACTTCCTCAAGTTGAAGAGATTTGGTACAGAATGCCTTAGATAGCTTTAATTCTCTATACAGTTTCTCAGATTTTAACCGATACCTTTATATCGCTATACTGCTACAGCATATTATTATTGCATTAAATATAACAACTCGATCTACTGTATATAGCTCATTGTACAAAATCTAAGAATAAAGCATACCGTATAAAAGGAAAAAGTATAAGAGGAAGTTATTTCACAATTTTGAGAATTGCAGGACAAGAGAGAGAAAAAAATAATGACTAGAGATAATGGCACATCGAAAGGTTCAGAACCTGGGCTTCTTTTCTGAAACTTTCCTGATTTTAGCTGAATCTCTTTGGTAAGGACATCTTGCAAGATCAGCTTTCTCTGTAATGTCTCTGCCCATGGTTGCATGAGTAGGCACAGCTTATTTTAGTTTCATTCCCTCCCACCCAGCCATTCGGCCCTTGATATCATGGCTCCAGATGGCTGATTCAGCACCATCAAACTGCAAGATTTATATATTTTGTGTCCTGGAAATTCTGCCAGCAAAGCAGTCTTATGGAATTTCTTCTGAGTCATATTTAACTCCTATTCAGGACAGAATAGGAATCATGCCCAATATTTGTTCCAATGAGTCAACATTAAAAAAGAGCTAAATTTGGGGTAATACGAGTCAGTCACAGTATATAGTCATGGATCATTAAATCCTCACCAATTCTGCATGGTATTGCCTGCCCTTTCATTTAACTACCCTGATTTCCTTCCTTTTCTTAAAAAAAAAAAAAAAAAACAACAACAACAACAAAAAACACCCTTCTTCCTGCAAAGTATATGAAATTTCAAGGCTCCAGGACCATATGTATGTATAAAAATGACTTGTGGTTTGCACTAATATTTCTGTTGTTTCAAATGGCTTATATTTAGATAATGATCTTGGGCATTGTGCACAGTGATAATATTATCCTAAAAGCCACTAATGTGTTTATTGGCATGATCTAGTTCTAGGAAGTTGTTGGGGGTTGCTGTCAATTAAAAAAATGATTTCTTCCTCCCTATGTAGGATTGGCAGATACTGGTACATATATAACAGGGGCTTTGGGAATCATGATCTTAAGTTGTTTTTAAATTCATGGACATACTTGTGGATTTTACCTTCTGTAACTTATTTGATGAAAGTGTTGATGGGAAAGGAGAAGAATTTGGTTGTTACTGCAGTTAATTTTTCTCTCTATGCATCAGCAGCAACATTCTCATTTGGATTGTTGACAGCTCTTGAGGCTGTAAGTGGTCTGACAAGATCTCTCTGGTAGTGATCAGATGAGTGTTCTTGTTTCTTTTGAGGGATTACCTCTTTTGTGTACTAGCAGAACAGGACTTAATACATCTCTGTTATATTATATCAGCATTTGTGGTGAGGATAATTGGAGAGGATAACTGGATTGTTTTGGGAATGTCTGAATCTTCCCTCTCAGGAGGAGGAGGACGACGACTATGCATCTTCATATCCCAGCAGAGAGACAATTCAGCTCTTTCAAAACCCAGTAACCATTCCACTTTGCTTTTTCAAAAAATTGAAACAGATAATATTTTATTACACATGGGCAAAAATGATTTTTTTCAACTGTAGCTCATGTATGCTTCTTCTCTAATTAAAAAACCCATCAACCTCTTTTTGCTGGTCTATGGCCCAAGTGTCATATGATCCATTGAGAGCTTTACTTATTTGTGAGTGTTATTCTTCAAAGGAGTTCTCCATAGGAATTGCTCAGATGCAGTCAATCATGATCCTGCAAGATTTGGATTAAACCTCAGAGACTGATTTCCAGTTATACCAAGTGGAAATTCAATAATTCACCCATATCCTCTGTTTCACTTATGCCAGCAAAACTTAGCCTTTGATTTCATCCTTTTTGTCTGAAAGGTCGGTGTTCTTGCAAAAGTGTCAACTAGCTTGATTTCTTGCAGTATTAATTCATTAAAGAGTTAATGACCTACTGTGTCCATGAAGAGCACCATGGACTATACTGTCTGACCATCTGCTACAGAAAGATACAGAGAGCCCAGAAAGAATGATTCATAATTCTGATGCAACATCCTATGGATAACATAGAACAGTGCACCAGATGGGAAAAGATGAATTTGAATGTATTATTGAGAATACTGAGCAGATGGACATGGCTATGGTTAATGTCACACATTACAGTAGGGCTGAGCAAGGGGCACCTGGACACTGTGGCTTATTTTGCCAGAAGTAACAGTATGTGAATTGCCTTACTGAACAACCAACAACTATTAACATGATACCTGGAAATCCAGAATTCCCATCACTGTACATTCTGGGGTGAATTCATTCAGTGGCGTTGCATGGGAGGATCTAAGGGTAGAATTATACCCACTGCATAGTATGTTAGGGACATGCTATGAGGACAAAATGTATGCCAATTGTTCAGGTGTGAAACAGCTGATCATATCTAAATTTGGTTTTGGTTGAGTGAAACTGCTCATGTGTTCCAACAAATATTGGTCAAAAAGTCACTCTGAGTTGACAGGAAAGTGTTTGCTCTGATAAATACTTTTATGCTAGAGTTGACACAGTAAACACATCTGTCAGGTAAGTCAAAAGTTAATAGTTGGATTTGAAGTGCTTTTAAAGAACAAACATGCAATGTGATAAGATACCTGTATTACACCTAAAGAGAGTGGCTCTTCTTCAGGGAGCACTGTGGAAAAATAAATCCCATCCACTGATATATTTAGATTTTAAATTTGAACCTGCTCCTACTAATCACCCATATAGTTACCAATCACTTCAGGCATGATCCAGTGCTGCCTTGTGCCTAGGGTGACCAGATGTCCCAATTTTATAGGGACAGTCCCGATATTTGGGAATTTTTCTTATATAGGCACCTATTACCCCCGTCCCGATTTTTCACACTTTCTATCTGGTCACCCTACTTGTGCCTTTTATATAATATTACAAATGTGTACATCATTTTAGAGTAAGAAATGTTCTTTGCTTGAAAGAGCTTACAATCTGAGACAAAGTGACAATCAAAGAGACCAGTGATATTTCTGGGTAAAAATGTGATTAAATACTGAAGTCCTATGATTCTTGTTCACATGCACAGAATTAAATTGATGAATGAGTTTGGGTTTGGGAAGGAATTATTCCTGAGGTATATTGACAAGGATGTTGCGCCAAGGTTCTGCTCTCAGCAATAGTGGTATAAATCCAAAGTAACTCCATTGACTTTGAGTATGAAATCTGTCCCCCTGGAATTTTATTTTTCTTGCTTTACTTTGGAGCAATGACTACAACCATCTGTTATGTTAAGTGGCCTTATTGCATGCAGCCAGTTTCCTATGACTGCAGGGTCTGGCAGTGGGTATTGGTAAACCTTGAAGAGCTTGGTCCTTCCCATGTTCCATGCTTTTATGAGGTGCCTTTTCTCCTTTACTGTGCCCATAAAGGGGAAAAAAAAACCTACTTATGTGCACCCATTGAGCCTGTAAAACTTTATACTGATGCACAAATGAACAGGGGAGCTTTAGTTCAAGAAGCACTTGTTTGGCACTGGAATTGTCAGTGTTTATTGGTTGTCTTCATATGAGCCAAACAGCCCCTGGGGTTAGTATGTTCACGTCATAAAGGTGTTTCTGCTGAAGCCTACTGATTTACTGAATACAACCTGTGACAATCTGGTCAATTGTCCTTGAAGTTGAAATGGCCAAGAGTTTGTCTCTGCTTTTGAGGTAAAAATGACCAATGAAACATTGTGAAAGGACCATCCTGGTATTCTGTGTGATGGTAGCAAATGTAATATTGGTTCCAGGAACTTCTAAACATTTTTGAAATAGCCAAAGCCATCCTCCTAATCAAGCAGTTGAAAAGGCTGTACATCAATATTTGCCCCTGTTCTGAAGTGTGGTGGTCAGGAAGAAGTGAAAAGAAAGTTGAGAATAGGTTTTTTGTTTTCAGGCTGCCCTCATAGGTTGCTCCAGTAAGAGGTGGCTGTTCATTTGCAAATTTGACACCATCAGATCAGGATTAAACAAAGACTGTGAATGGTTATCCAACTACAGAAGCAGTTTCTCCTCCCTTGGTGTTCACACCTCAACTGCTAGCAGAGCACCTCACCCTCCCTGATTGAACTAACCTCGTTATCTCCATATTGATTTATACCTGCCTCTGGAGATTTCCATTACTTGCATCTGAAGAAGTGAGGTTCTTACCCACGAAAGCTTATGCTCCCAATACTTCTGTTAGTCTCAAAGGTGCCACAGCACCCTCTGTTGCTTTTTACAGATTCAGACTAACACGGCTACCCCTCTGATACTTGTATTGAAGATTTGTTTGCTACTCTTAGTGAGGAACAGTGTTTCAGTAAACTGGATTTGCTCAGTACATACCTACAAATGGAGGTTGATCTGCCATCTTATAAATCTCAAAATCAACACACAAAAAGGCTTATTTTGTCAGAACAGGTTGCCTTTTGGTATCACAACAGCATATGCCTTATACCAGAAAGCCATGGATTCAGAGGGGACTGAACAGAGTTCAATGCTATTTGGGTGACATCCTTGTTACGGGAAAGGATCAAGAGGATCATCTTCAAAATTTGAATGCTGTCTTGCAACATTTGGAAGACCATGGACTGAGAGTATATTGAGACAAATGTGAGTTTTTCAAACATTCACCTGAATACCTTAGTCATGTAATTGATGCCATGGCATAAGAAAATCACCAGAGAATGTGTCAGTTACATTCATTTTTAGCACTGCTTAACTACTATGGTAAATTTCTGCCTAATTTGGCAACAGTATATGGCACCTTTACATGAACTGTCACAAGCAAATAAAAAATGGAAAATGACTAAAAAGAGTGTGACTGTGCATTTAAGGAAGCAAATAAACAGTTGACATCAGTCATAGTTCTTACGCACTTTGATGCTTCATGACCATTGCAATTGGCTTGTGATGCCAATTATGATGAATGAAATGGGTGCAGTACTTTCCCACATTTATCCTAATGGCACAGATAAACCAATTGCCATTGCATTACGAACACTCACTACTCTTGAGAAGAACTATGAGCAAGTAATGTTGAGAGTTTCTCTCTATCTTTAGAATTCGGAAGTTCCATACCTATCTGTATGGTAGACATTTTACCTTGCTGATGGATCATCACCTGTTGCTTCCAGTTTTTGGACTGAAACATAGAATTCCATCATTAGATGCTGTTTGTGTGCAACCATGGGCATTGCTACTTGAAGCTCATTCCTATACTATTCGATTCCGTAAAGAGTATCAGCCTGGCAATACTGATGGGCTGTCACGCCTGCCATGCCCAAGGTCTTGCCCTCCCAAAGAATCTTTGGACAAAGTGTTTTATCTCAATTTGATGGATAGGTTATCCATTACTAGCACAGTTGTCAACAATTAAACCTTTAAGGATGATGTGCTTTTGCTTATGAAGGGACTGGTACTACAAAGTAGTTTTGAATCAAAAGAATCCCCAGTTTACACAATTAATATCACATAAATGTGAATAATCTGTAAATCATGGCTGCATCTCATGGGGAATGTGAGTGATCATCCGAAATCACTTCAATCTCTGGTTTTGGAAGCTCTTCACAAAAGTCATGTTGGCGTTGTGCAGATGAAAGCCATAGCCCGGAGTCATGCCTGGTGACCGGGGATAGAACAAAGACATTGAGAGAAAGCCAGAGTGCTGTACTACGTGTCAAAAAATTCAGCATGATCCTGGCCCAGCTCCTCTACACCATTGGTTGTGTCCTCCTATTTCTTGGACATATACTCACATGGACTTTGCTGGACCTTTAGAAGGTTATAGGTCTTTGGTCGTAATCAACAGCCATTTGAAATGGCTAGACATTTTTAGAATGACTTCTACTACAGATACCAAGACCACTGGACATCTTCATACCTTGTTTAGCCAATTTGGTCTACTGCTACAGTCGGTGCATGACAATGGACCTCAATTCTGTTACGAAGAATTCCAGAGGTTCCTAGCTTCAAATGGAATTCAGCACATATACCCATCTCCTTACCATTGTGGAAGAAAACAAGTCCTCACTCTGCGTTTGTTAGCAACAATCAGAGACAATTTATTATGAGTGTAGAGGAGCGGACTCACCCCTGCGGCGCCTCCTGCTGGTGACTCCATGAATTAGCTCTTTCAGCATCCTGGAGCGCCCTCTGCAGGCCGGTGGTCCGCCTGTCCTCTTCTGGCCCCCGTGTCCCTCCCAGGACCCCGGTGCCCTTATCTGGGGGGCTGCCCTCTGGCAGAACCCCTTTCCACTGGGTTTCCCCTCCCCGGGGAACCCCCACCCACTATCCCTACCTCGCCTCAGGATAAGGCTGCTGCCAGTCCCCAACTAGCCCCCGCTCCCTGGGGCAGACTGCAGTATAGGCCACGCATCATCGGCAAGGTTGGGTTTGGACCTGCTGCCTTGGCCTAGCCCTGGGCTGCCCTCTGCAACCCTCAGTACCCATTGGCCTTCTGCTAGGCTGCAGCCTGGGGCTTTCCAGGCTAGAGCTCCCTAGCTCCTCTGCCTTTCCCCAGCCCTGATCCACTCAGGTACCCTGTCTCTAGATCCCTGCAGCCAGGCCCTTCTCTCTCTGAATGCAGAGAGAGACTGTGTGGCCTCTGGCTCCCAGGCTTTCTATACAGGCCAGCTGTGGCCTGATTGGGGCGTGGCCCAGCTGCGTCTGCTTCCCCAATCAGCCCAGCTTTTAGAGCTGCAGCCCTCTGCAGGGCTGCTTTCAAGCCCTGCCATCAGGAGTGGGTGTCCACCCCGCTACAATGAGCAATTGCAAGGGAAGACTGCAGTTGGACAGGGGGCCCCCCTGACCTTAGGCAGATCTTCCCCCTACAAGCAGTATAAGACAAGTATTTATACCTTCCCGTTACATACATCAACGGCTAACGGTTATCCTCTGTGTATACAAACTCCCTTCAGACACTATCTTATCTCGCGGTTTCTGCTTAAATCAGCATTTCATTCTTATCAACTAAAAGCGAGGCGAGAAGCAAGGCAAGAAAACAGCATCTCTTACAACTCTCGCGTTGTTAGGGTTACGGCTAACTTTCATTCTATCCTTAAATTGACTAAACATTTATCCTGCTTTAATTCTGCTTCCCTACCATCTGACTACAAATGGATTAGTGGAACGTTTTGTACAGATACTTAAGCTTTCCTTAAGAGCTAACAAGGCTATTTTGAGTCATCAGCAGAAATTGGACAATTTCTTGCTTGTCTACAGGAACATACCACACGCTACTACCCAGGAGTCACCTGCAACTCTTTTCTTGAAGCAATCATTGCATACCTGTTGGGACCTGCTATGTCCTGATGTTGCTACACATGTAGCGACATCCCAAGCTATGCAAATTGATTGACATGAAACTTGTCATTTTTTTCAAGTAGGAGACTTATAGTAGTCTCGCAACTACAGTTGTGGAGTGAAATGGGTACCTGGAGAACTTGTAAAAGGCACAGAACCTGTTTTTTTCTGTGGTAAAACTATCTGATGGTATTTTATGGAAATGCATATGGACCAGCTGCAGCCCTGACAAGTACTGGAGTCCAGAGATGTTCCAGTGGGACTTTCGGTTCCTCTGTTTGAACCTCCTGACATTACAACTCCTACTTTTCATGACTTGGAAGAAACTTTGGTACCACATCCAGATGATTCTTTAACACTGACTTTTCCTGTTGTCCAAGACATTGCTGCACCACCCTCACCATGTTATCCCAAAACAGTGTGAAAACCAGTTGTGCACCTGCACTTGGTACTTTATTCCTTTCCTCCCAAATCAGGAATCTTCTCTTCCACACCACAGAGGATGTCGGTGACTGAGCAGCTTTGACTATACTTATATACAGAAGAAGAAATTGCCCAACTGACTAAGTTAATCAGAGCAAACCTTGTACTTCTGAAAAAATATTGGTTTCCTTTCATCCAATAATTTATATCTTCAGTCAGCTCGATGTGGCACTCTCCTGTTTCTTCACAAGGACTATTGATCATTATGGGCATTAGGGTCGTATCGGAGAAAGAATGAGGCTATTTTTTCTTACTGGATGACAATACGTACATGCCTGGTTTTGAACAAGACTGAGTGTTATGGCAAATAAATGAATCTTTGCACGGAAAGCACTGCTAGTGCACCCAGGGGAATTCAATTTTTTTACAGCTAACAGCTGAATTAATTTATTTTATTGGCACATGCTATATTTAAAGGTCACCAGATAAACATAATTTCCAACAGTTGCAGCTTCTTATATGAATTCCCAAGTGTTCGTCAATAGAAAAATGAAAAGCTGGATGGAAGGAATTGAATCCCTGCATTGTATATTCTGATAAAGATTTTGCAATATCTATTTTTGTGAGAGTACATCCTTTTGCCACTTCCACGGTTTAGCCATATATTAAGTTTAATGTATTTTCATAAATGGCTGACAGCAAGGAGAAAATACAATTTACTCATATAGATCTGAAGCTGAGCACAAAAAGGTTATTTTGGAAGTTGTATAACATACTGTGTATAATGTCTTCTGGGAACTAAATTCTGTTTTACTTGGGATTGACTACATATAATATACATCATACTAATTGGAATGACCAATGTACCATATTCCCACCCTAGACATATTTGTATAATTGTAATATGGTGGTTTGTTTTCTTTGTGGTGATTGTTCAGTGGGGCCCAGGCTTTTTTTTGTCCTCTGGGTACATCAAGTATTGAATGTGTGGGCAGAATCTGGTAATGCAACCACTATTATCTACAGCAATGTGCTACTAATACTAAGTACACAACAGTAAGTAAGTATTTTAAAAAGGAAGACCATTAGAATCTGTGTCTGTCATCACTAGAAAACAGTAACTGTGCTGCAGATTTGGGTTTCAGTGGTCCTATGGAAGCATGAAACTCTGACTAGCTCTGACTAGGAGCACGATGGAAGCTCTATTTTCTCATGATATTGTGACAGATTTTCGTTATCAATCTGCCTGGAGCGTCAGGTGATCAGGCTGACGCTGCAAGATCGTTTGGGGAGGAGATGACGTAACACATCAAGTGTTTACATTTTAAAGCTTTATTAATAAAATAATAAAATACAGCAGAGAGTGCTGGGAACGCTCCCACGTCACTCAGGGGACGAAAGAAAGCATTAGAGCCCCAAACCCTAACCCACTTTCATACTCACACACGCATTACCCAAAGCTGGCCAGGCCTGGGTGTAACGTAAGAAGAAGAGGGGAAAGGGTGGATGGGAGTTCTTGCCCTGGGCCCAGGTCGTCCAGGGAATCTGCTGTAATCTCCAAATTACTCCAGATCTCAGGAGGGTTTTAAGTCCTGGGCTCTTTTGGCGGTGTTCCATTCCATGACCTCTGTTCCTGGTGCTCCTTGTGCCAGTCCAAGCCGCTTTCTGTGGTCTCTTTCCCTTTCCCAAAACATCCCGCCTCCAGAGACTGTTTTCTTTTCTGTCTTGGCCTTCATTGGTCTTGCTGTTATCTTTGCAGCTTTGTGTCTCAGTTGCTCTCACTGGTCTCACTGTTATCTTTGCAGCTCTGTGTCTCACTTAGTTCTTCTTTTCTTACAGCTGGTCGGGGGGTAAGGCGGGGAGGTTGGATTTCCCCCCTTCTGTCTTGGCAGGTAGCAGCTGGCCTTGAGCTGGCTGGAGTTAGCTTCTTATCTTCGGACTGAGCTTGCTAGCTGCAGTGTTGAATTAACCCGTTCTCTGCTCTTCTCCTTCCTCCCCTCTTGGCCTCTAGTACTTGCAAAGGAAACTTCCACTCTGAACTCATACACCTTTGACCCTCCCCAAAATGTTTTGCTATGCTCGCAACAGCGTTAGCAATATACAGTGCTGATCTACCTTCCCGGGGGACTCCCTAAGGGGAGGGGGCCATTGGGGTGTGACAATATCCCAGAGGTCAGGGAGAGGAAGCAGGACTAAGGAAAATATGCATTGTTGGCCACAGTCATTCCCCACAGAGCCAGCTTGCAGCTATGGCAGGCTGTTTCCTCTTTTCAGCTGTTGTATTAGCGCAGTTCATGCTCAATGAGGAGTAAAGCTTCAGAGCATAATGGAGAAAAATAGCAGCCTAGAATGAGAAGATGTGGTGAAAAGGGAAAGTCCCAGGAGCCTAATTACTCGGGCCCAATATATATTGAGTCTATACCATAAGGACCAGTGGGTCCTCCTCTTATATGGCCTTAGGCTGGATGGTAGGAGCAGTGCTAATGCAATTGCTTATATAAGGCCAAATCCTGAATTCTTTTTTTTTTAGGATTTATTGGGACACATCTATGCTGACTCAGAAGGTTCAGATACCTATGTGAATGGACTTTGAACTTTCTGAGGTTTGCCTATCTTTATTCCCAGTTGCATGAGAGAAAGAATGAGACATTGTCCAGGGGTCAACTTTCCTTTCAGTGAATCATACAAACATTTGCCCATGTCATTCCCAATAGTGTTAGCAGAAGCTACTGAGCACGTTGCCCAAAATGTACTCCTGAGAATGAAAACTAAAACTGATTCAGACATTTCACAGAACACTGCAGCCACACAGTTACAAAAGCTGAACTTCTTTTTCTGGGAAGTATTCTCATTCCTGGAAGCCATCAGCAAAACATGCTGATAGCCGCAGTGACCTTTTATTGATCTATTCTATTTTTGTCACCAATAAGCCTTTTTTGTATTGTTTACAATTGCAGGCCAATAACAGAGAGTCAATACTAATTGATCAAAGTGAGCACACAACCTCCTCAGGTTTAGCAGTGGTATAAATTACTGTTCAATGTATTCATTTTTCAAGGTTTTCTAGAGAGAGTTGTAAATGTAAGAATGCTAAAATAGTGGGTCAAATCCTGTAATCCTTATTCAGCCCACTGAATTCGATGTGGGCTTGGCCTGAGTGCATGCATTTGGCTCAGTGTGTATGGGTGTGTTTCACTTAAGGATGAGAAAAAGCACATAGCATCAAAAGATTAAAAACCAAAGTCTGCATCACATTGCTATAGAGAATAATGGGATTTTAAAACAATCTAAAAATGATAGGTGCAAACAGCAAACAAGGAAGAGAATTATTAGAGGACTCCAATACAGACATCAGGCCACTGGACTAGCAGTCAGATCTGGGTTCTGGCCCACTTTTCCTTACACTTATTCCATGGGTTAAGGAAACAATTTAGGTCTACGTTTTCCATTTTCAAATGAGTCCACAACTCTAGTTGAAGACAGTAGGAGCTGCAGGTGTTCAGCACCTCTGAAAATGAAGCCTTAGGTGTATCAGTTTGGCAACCCAACATTGTGGTAAACAGAATTATTGGACGCTTCTGAAAACTTCTGTGTCTTAGTTTTCCCATCTACAAACTTTGGAAAGGTGCTTTGAGATACTCAGATAGAAATTACTATGTGAGTATTAAGTGTTATTAAGTGGCTATAATTAGGGCTGAAATTTAGCTAAGGGAAATTTAAACTCTAAAAGGAAAACTTTCCTTACAGATACATCTGTTAGATTATGGAATAGTCTCCCAAGAGAAGTTGTGGGGATGCTATTGTTTGAGTCAGTTAAGCTGCACCGGACAAAACAATATAGAATCATAGAATATTAGGGTTGGAAGGGACCTCAGGAGGTCATCTAGTCCAACCCCCTGCTCAAAGCAGGACCAATCCCCAACTAAATCATTCCAGCTTTGTCAAGCCTGACCGTAAAAACTCTAAGGAAGGAGATTCCACCACCTCCCTAGGTAACCCATTTCAGTGCTTCACCACCCTCCTAGTGAAAAAGTTTTTCCTAATAATCCAACCTAAACCTCCCCAACTGCAACTTGAGACCATTACTTCTTGTTCTGTCATCTGCTACCACTGAGAATTGTCTAGATCCATCTTCTTTGGAACCCCCTTTCAGGTAGTTGAAAGCAGCTATCAAATCCCCCCTCATTCTTCTCTTCTGCAGTCTTCTCTTCTGCAGACTAAATAATCCCAGTTCCCTCAGCCTCTCCTCATAAGTCATGTGCTCCAGCCCCCTAATCATTTTTGTTGCCCTCCGCTGGACTCTTTCCAATTTTTGCACATCCTCCTTGTAGTGTAGGGCCCAAAACTGGACACAATACTCCAGATGAGGCCTCACCAATGCTGAATAGAGGGGAATGATCCCCTCCCTTGATCTGCTGGCAATGCTCCTATTTATACAGCCCAAAATGACGTTCGCCTTCTTGGCAACAAGGGCACACTGTCGACTCATATCCAGCTTCTCGTCCACTGTAACCCCTAGGTCCTTTTCTGCAGAACTGCTGCCTAGCCACTCGGTCCCTAGTCTGTAGCAGTGCATGGGATTCTTACATCCTAAGTGCAGGACTCTGTACTTGTCCTTGTTGAACATCATCAGATTTCTTTTGGGCCAATTCTCTAATTTGTCTAGGTCCCTCTGTATCCTATCCCTACCCTCCAGCATATCTGCCACTCCTCCCAGTTTAGTGTCATCTGCAAACTTGCTGAGGGTGCAATCCACGCAATCCTTCAGATCATTAATGAAGATATTGAACAAAACCAGCCCCAGGACCAACCCTTGCGGCACTCCGCTTGATACCGGCTGGCAACTAGACATGGAGCCATTGATCACTAA
Organism: Trachemys scripta elegans; assembly: GCF_013100865.1. NCBI lineage: Eukaryota > Metazoa > Chordata > Testudines > Emydidae > Trachemys > Trachemys scripta. The sequence continues at coordinate 33,782,445 of NC_048301.1, forward strand.
CCATTGAGCCCGATGATCTAGCCAGCTTTCTATCCACCTTATAGTCCATTCATCCAGCCCATACTTCTTTAACTTGCTGGCAAGAATACTGTGGGAGACCATATCAAAAGCTTTGCTAAAGTCAAGGAATAACACATCCACTGCTTTCCCCTCATCCACAGAGCCAGTTATCTCATCAAAAAAGCAATTAGGTTAGTCAGGCATGACGTGCCCTTGGTGAATCCATGCTGACTGTTCCTGATCACTTTCCTCTCCTAAGTGCTTCAAAATTGATTCCTTAAGGACCTGCTTCATGATTTTTCCAGGGACTGAGGTGAGGCTGACTGGCCTGTAGTTTCCCAGATCCTCCTTCTTCCCTTTTTTAAAGATGGGCACTACATTAGCCTTTTCCCAGTCACCCGGGACCTCCCCCAATCGCCAGGAGTTTCCAAAGATAATGGCCAATGGCTCTGCAATCACATCTGCCAGCTCCTTTAGCACCCTTGGATGCAGTGCATCCGGCCCCATGGACTTGTGCTCATCCAACTTTTCTAAATAGTCCTGAACCACTTCTTTCTCCACAAAGGGCTGGTCACCTCCTCCCCATACTGTGCTGCCCAGTGCAGTAGTCTGGGAACTGACCTTGTTCCTGAAGACAGAGGCAAAAAAAGCATTGAGTACATCAGCTTTTTCCACCTCCTCTGTCATTAGGTTGCCTCCCCCATTCAGTTAGTGGCCCACACTTTCCCTGATCACCTTCTTGTTGCTAACATACCTGTAGAAATCCTTCCTGTTACTCTTAACATCCCTTGCTAGCTGCAACTCCAAGTGAGATTGAGCCTCCCTGATTTCACTCCTGCATGCCTGAGCAATATTTTTATACTCCTCCCTGGTCATTTGTCCAATCTTCCACTTCTTGTAAACTTCTTTTTTGTGTTTAAGATCAGCAAGGATTTCACTGTTAAGCCAAGCTGGTCGCTTGCCATATTTACTGTTCTTTCTACACATCGGAATGGTTTGTTCCTGCAACCTCAATAAGGATTCTTTAAAATACAGCCAGCTCTCCTGGACTCCTTTCCCCCTCATGTTATGTATATGTATTGGGAAACAATGTTGCATCAGTAGGTGAATAGAGATGGTCAACACTAAAGATCTCTTGCATCTCTACTGTCTTTGATTTTATGATCCTATGAGTACAAAGGTTCTTCTGTGGTGTTAGCACCAAAACCATGGTGTGACAGAAGTGCAACAACGAAGTAGCAATTGCCACTGATGTTGTGCCTGTGGATGAGACAGATAGGCAAAATGCACCCTCAGAAGTAGCAATTACTAACCCCTTTAAAAGGTTATTGTTGTCTTCCCCAGGTGTGTGCCTCGACCAGTTAGTGGGTATATAGCAGTGTCCAGACTTCCACTCCATTCAGCTAACATCCCTTAGTGTGGAGTGCTTTTGGGCTCCTGTGCACATTCATATAAGAACTATCACAGTTTACCCACAAATATCTGCCTGGATTAAAAAAAAAATCTTTCAAAGTTGTAGTGATGGACCACATGGCTACCACTTTCCCCTGAATTTATTATGGATGAACTTGCTACAGAAAAAACTATGATAAGTTTGTCATGCAGTTGGATGGTGAAGGGGGCACACAAGAACTTAGAAGATAAAAGAAGAGCCAGACTGGGTCAGACCAATGGTCCATCTAGCCCAGTATCTGTTCTTCCAACAGTGTTTGGTGTCAGATGCTTCAGAGGGAACGAACAGAACAGGGCAATTATTGAGTGAGCCATCCCCCTATCATCTAGTCCCAGTTTCTGGCATACAGAGGCTTAAGGCACCCAGAGCCTGGCTTTGTATTCCTGACCATCTTGGCTAATAGCCACTGATGGACCTACCCTCCAAGAATAGGTAAAGGAAGAGTTTAAAAAAAACCCCTATGAATCCACAAGCTGGAAGATCTGCTGATTTATCTTGATGTTTACTTCTCAACAGAACTCAGGCTGCTTGTACTAGATAGAGCCTTGCGAGTGCAAAGTAGTTACATTACTGCACTCTCACAATTTTATCACACGTCTTTTGATATTTGATGTTTTTCTTAAAGACCCAACTTTAAGAACCTCAAGTCACTCAATTAAGTGAGACTCTCAGCTTTCCTTGAGAAAAGAAATCTAGTAGCCTTCATTGAGAAGAAAAATTTGAAAAATGTGACCCAAATGCACCCTAAAATCTCCAAAACCAGAAAGTAAATAACCCCCAGATTTATAATTAAAACCCCATCATGATTTCTAAACCATTTCAGGAATTTTTGGGCCTAACTCACGATTTTTCAATGTCTGGGTAACAGTGTAGTAGTCACTGTAGGAAAGATCAGTTCCCTCTAGAAACAGGATAGAAAAATGGACTCTCATTCACTTTCCTCTTGTGACACATGAGATTCATTTGATGAACTCCTACATTTATGTTGCTTAGGTGGCAGGAAGTGGCTGTATTTTGGCTCGTGGTGCTCAGCAGAGACTTCCCAGTATGTAGGGGAACTTTCCAATAGTATAAAGATGGAAGAGGCGGTGTAACCACTTCCTGTGTCAGTTTGAGCTGTCCCACAACAGATGACATAGGGAGCATTCTGGGGAAGGAAGTGGGCATGTGAGGGCTGGGGTGAGTAGGAGGCCTGGCAGAGTTCTGCTGTGCTTATCCTCCACTGGCATAGGTCACTTAAGGGGTCTAATTAGAATGCTCCTAGGATATTCTAACTTATGCTGGGGCAAGGTGACACAGGATCAGCCTCAACCAGTTCCCTGATGACGCTGCTTTTTCCTGCACTGAATGGTGCTTGGCCACAGGGGAAAGTCTACCCCCTGGTCTGTTGCATGGAAAGCAAGGTGAATAACTCCCATTAACAAATCCAGAATAGAGGCAACCCACCGAGTATCATGAGTAAGGCTCCATGTTTTTCATGGAGGTTACAGAAGTCACGGATTTCATGACTTTCTGTGACCTCCGTAACTTCTGCAGTGGCCGGTGCACTTGGCCCAGGAGCTGCCTGAGCAAACCCCAAATAAATCCGTTTTACTCTGTAGAAAGCTTATACAGGGTAAACTCATAAATTGTCCGCCCTCTATAACACCGATAGAGAGATGTGCTCATCTGTTTGCTCCCCCAGGTATTAATCACTTACTCTGGATTAATTAATCAACAAAAGTCATTTTATTAAGTATAAAAAGTAGGATTTAAGTGGTTTCAAGTAATAACAGACAGAACAAAGTAAGTCACAAAGTAAAATAAAGCAAAACATGCAAGTCTAAGCCTAATACCTTAAGAAACTGAATACAGGTAAATCTCACCTCAGAGATGTTCCAATAAGCTTCTTTCACAGACGAGACTCCTTCCTAGTCTGGGCCCAATCCTTCCCCGGTACAGTTCTTGTTAGTTCCAGCTCAGATGGTAACTAGGGGATTTCTCATGACTGGCAGCCCTCTTTGTTCTGTTCCACCCCCTTTTATTCTTTGGCACAAGGCGGGAATCTTTTGTCTCTCTGGGTCCCCACCCCTCCTTCTAAAAGGAAAAGCACCAGGTTTAAGATGGATTCCAGTATCCTGTGACATTTTCACATATCCTGTGAAACCCCAAGCCTCCATTCTTTCTGGCCTGACTCACAGGAACATAGGAAGGTTTACAAGTAAACAGAGTGATTTACAACTAATTGTTCTAGTTAATGGGAGCCATCAAGATCCTAAGCCACCTTTAATGGCACACACTTTGCATAATTACAATAGGACTTCAGAGTAATACTTCATATTTCTAACTTCACATATAAGAATGATACATTCATATGAATATGACGAACACACTCAGTAGATCATAAGCTTTGTAATGATACCTTACAAGAGACCTTTTGCATGAAGCATATTCCAGTTACATTATATTCATAGTCATAAGCATATTTTCATAAACAGATGGAGTGCAATGTCACACCCTCCTCCTGAACTTACTGCTAGAGTCTTGGACACTGTCCATGGTGGAGGCAGTACATGTAAAATCCCTGTTTGTCTCTGGTTATGTACCCTTCCAGTACCTTTAAACTCTATGATGTCATTCATAGGTGTTCTAGCAAAGTTCTGGGTTCCTGGCCCCTGAGTGCCTGAAAACATGTTGGGGTACAGTATTGCTAACAGAATGCAGATAGCAATATCTGTTAAAGTGTAGGTGTCTTGGCATTTAGCCACCAATGCCATGAAGCGGTGTGCCTCAGTTTCCCCTTCCACACAGCAGTGTAGGCCTGTAAGGCTTTTGCTGCTGTGCTAAGCTTCCAGCCTGTTTACAGTTATAAGCTGAAAAGCAACATGCTTGTGGGACTGTCTTGTCACCATCCGTAGCATGTACAGAGGATGGAATCATTATTATTATTATTTATATGGTGCCACAGGCATGCATATCACTTTATAGATATAAAATAAGAAAAGGTCCCTGTCCAGAGGAGCTTACAATTTAGATGACTTAATGGATCATTTAATTATTATTACTACAATTCAAATATCCCTAAAGGGAGCAAGGAACAGATAAGTTTTGAAATGTGGCTAGGTAGTATTTTTGTACTAGGATTCAGATCTGGGTCCCATAAACTATTAATTAGAAACCCATTATCTACATAATAAGCTCTTTAATCATGTTCCTGGTGGATTAATGGTGTTGTTGCCAGTGCACTTAGCTTGTACATAACTTATTGACATTGGCATCACCAAAGCCTGATTTGTCTTTGAAGCATAGTTTCATTCAATAACCTTGCTCTTATTAAATGTTCTTTCACCTTAGCTGTCATGATGAATTTCCTGAAAACAGCTTTTTACTCTTTAATAAGAAATCAAATAGATCTGGTGTGTGTGGTAATTTAACTCCAGCTAGTAAATGTCATTGGGGTTACTAATGCAGTGGGTACCCCATTAGTTGTAGTAGTTTAAGGGGGTAAGGGGAGAGAAATAAGTAAGTTTCTTTAAAACAGAAAGGCTGATGGTTTAGACAACCTTTCTTTAGGGGGGAAATTTTAACATATGAGAGTATTTATAGAAATGTAAGTGTATCTGGTTAAGATTTTTCTCTTTGCCACTTTAGAAAATATTTGTGCTTCCTTCCTGCCATGGCTGAATTTCTACATCCTGTTCCTACAGTGAAGTGAAAGGCCTGTGTTTCTGACACCAAGGAAATTTATCCAGTGCTACAGACATACCATGATTTCTCTACAGGATACGTTAGGTGGAGGAGATGGCCGGGGAGTGGGGGGCCGGGGGAGATCCTTGTTTAAATGCAATATACCCTTAGTAATTACTGATGGCACTAAATTCAGATCTAGATCTGGCTCTGAAACCCCACCATATTATGGGGGTGTTTGGATCCAGGGTTTTGGTTTGGGACCCATCTTTAGTAATTACAACAAACATCAAACGCAGTTGCAAGAACCCCCAGATACAAGTAATAGATGAATTGACTTATTTGCCGTTGCCAACATGCAGCATTATCATAAGTGTTGCGACGAGCTGAGGCAGTTTTGGGGGTGTCACCTAGAGATAAAACACAGCTCAGGAATTTTGCCTGACCTGCTTGCAGTTTTCCTTTTTGGCCACTAGAGGCTGCAAGGCCACAGGCAACCACAGCAGCTGCCTGCAGTACTAGGTGGGGTGCTCGTGTGCACAGCTGACCCCTTTTGAACTCTACAGCATTGTTGTTAGCCCCTCACCACAGTGCAGGAAAGGAGAGACTGGAGGCAAGAGCCCAGGGAAGCCCCTCCCCTACAGGCTGGAGAGAAGAGAAGCAATTGCAGGAGCCTGCAAGTGGAGGGTGGGGAGCTGCAAGACCCTTCAAGGAGCTGCAGGAGCTGCCTGGTGAGGCTGCAGGAGCAGATGGCAGTGGGATAAAAGGGAGCACAAAAGACAGCCAGGGAGAAGGGGCACCGGGCAGTTGGTGCTTACCGGTTGATGTGCACATTTGGTATGCATTGAAGGTTGAATTTTCAGCCTGGAGTTGTTGCACACAGAGTGAGGTTGATTGGGGGAGTTCAAAAACCAAAAGGCTGATCCAGAAACATGATTGGTTGTATTTATTTTTTAAAAAAAACCTAGGGAGGGAGGGAGTTCTGATGTATGATTTTAAGCTCTGTGGGTTTAGCAATACAATACCCTGAAACATTAACAGTTTAGCGGAACTGTTACGGAATCAGTAATGGTTCTGCTGCATTACTGAGGACATTGTTTCAGATGCCACTATATAAATGAAAAAAAACAATTCAAAATGGGCTCTCTGGTCTAGGTAGCTGAGTCAGTGGGAGGAGGCATTGGTATCCCCTTTGTGTATTGCACCCTTTAATGTGGAGGCATCTCCTCCTGCTACAAGGATAGCTGCCATTCTGTGTTTCAGATCAGATGCAGTATGTTACACAGGAAGGTCTTTCCTTTCCTAGGAAAAAAGATGTGTTCTTATCTCATGTTAGCTAGGGTTACCATACGTCCGGTTTTTCCCGGACATGTCCGGCTTTTCGGCAATCAAACCCCCGTCCGGGGGGAATTGCCAAAAAGCCAAACATGTCCGGGAAAATGCCGTCTGGGCACTTCCCCTCCCGTGGCTGCTCTGCTCCTCCCCTGACTCTTCGGCTCTGTTTAAGAGCCGAGCTGCCCGAGCGCTATGGGTTTCAGGCAGCCCCCTTGCCTCCGGACCCCAGCTGCCGGCCGGGCACTTCCCCTCCCGGGCTCCGGCGGCGCAGGGT
>NC_048301.1:34089496-34277724 GCF_013100865.1 Trachemys scripta elegans
GAATAAGGCACTGGATACTTCACATTAAGGGATGAAAAATCAGTGCTTTTCCTGAAAACTCCAGGATTATCAGCAATATCTTCATATCATACAGAATAATATTCTGTGTCATTTGTTGGCATGCCCTGCAGAAGATTTGCTTTCAAATATCTGGTGTAAACAACTTTACAGCAAAGTCATGACCTAATGCAGGCTATATAAGATTAGCAGAACTTAACAATTGCTTAAAAGGTCAATTATTTCCTACCTGATCGATTGTGCTAATTTTTGCAGGTCAGTTAATAGATATACTGTATTTCATTCCTATATTACATTGTACAGATCAGTCAAGCAATTTGGGATGCAGAGAAGGTAGTTTTTTTTTTTGCTAACAACAAATAAAGACATGCTTCTCTTTTCTTCTCTGTAACACTAGTATAAAACTATTAACTTTCAGTTCATTTAGTCCTGATTATTAAGTGTAAGTAAGAGCCGTTTCAGGTCTCAATAGCATCCAGCACTCATATTGCAATTTCATCTATAGATCTCAAAGCATTGTACAAAGAATGTAAGCATCATTATCTCCATTTTACAGATGGGGTGGCTGAGGCACGGAGAAGGAAAGTCCAAGGTACACATGATGCGCGCACGGAGAAGGTTGCCCAGGGTCGCCTTTGGTGCTAGCCACCCCAAAGAGAATATGGATGGGGTGAAAAGAGGAGAAGTCATTGACCTCACATGTCCCCTGTGGTAGCAGCATGTGAAGCTAGCCAGTTGTGTGGAGCAGAGCACATACTGCAGTGTGGTAGATTCATAGATTCGTAGGCTAGAAGGGACCATTGTGTTCATCTAGTCTGACCTCTTGTAGAACTCAGGCCATAGGACTTCTCCAAAGGGCTAAAGAGCAGTGAGGCAAATACGCTGTCCTGTTTGTTTTGGCTCCCTCAAGAACAATGTCTCTTATATCATGGCAGTGCAGCTGTGCATTGCTCCCAGCATGAGCCAGTACCTAATGGGTGCCAGTTGGCTGTTAGACATGGAATTTATTGGCTTTCTTTGTTTTGGAAAGTGATTGCCACTGCACATACAAACAAAGATTCAAAATATTTAAGAAGCATTTTAGGTGACTTTACAGATCTATGTTCCATGTCTGTCCTTTCATACAACAGGTGGGATAATAGTGAAAGGTAAATCAATTTTTCAACAAGCTCCTCAAAGGCTTGGCATCCTCTTGATTCTCATTATAATTCACTTATAACAGAAGGGATGAATTGGAAAACTCACATCCAAACATATTGACATTTCAAGCCTTTTTCACAGATGTTATTTACAGTTTCTTGCCTTGCTGAGTTTTATTGAAACTCTTATTTTGGTGTTTTGTTCAGCATCTGAAAGCCACTGAGCTGAGAAATATGCAATCTTCACTTTCTGTAATTAGCTCTTAAATGGTTCTAATTCACAAAGAAATATTTTATACACGTGGAAAGGAAATATATTAAAAATTTAATAAAAGCTTTATAAGTGTGTTCCCCATTGCAAAACCAGGAAGAGATTATGGCACCAGTGCTTTAAAATATAATCCTTCTCAAAGCTAAGACACTAGGATGAGCTTTACATAGAGTGTAAATGCCACCAGCTTTACTTGCTACACCATTCTGCCACTGATAGAGCTGTGTACCAGGGTCCAGATTTTTTACTCCTTTAGGATACTCTTTTGGTGATTTCCCAGCCTTAAAGATGCTAGATCCAGCAACCAAAGGATTTCCTCCAGGAAATCCTGAAGTGATGTACAACCACCTTAATGATTACCATCCCTACTCCTGATCCATGGTCTAAGAGGTGTTTCCAGGAAAAGGGAGTGTGGCCAGAGTGTTCCTGCATCACAGTATTATTGATTGCTAGAATGTCTTCAAGTGGTTGTTGGCAACCCCCTTAAAAACAAATCAAAACACCCCCTCGTATATGAAAAGAGATTTAAAAGATTGGCATAGCCTCCCTTGGAAATGAGATGAATAAGAGGGGACATGACAGATGTATATAAACAATGGCCTAGAGAAGGTAGATCAGGAACTTCTGTTCTCCCTGTCTCATCATGACACAAGAACAAGGGTATTGTTAATGTAATTAAAGGGTGGGAAATTCAAAACTGCTAAGAGGAAATACTATTTCACACAATGTGAAATTACCCTGTGGCACTCATCACCACTAGAAGTTGTTGAGATCCAGCATTTAATCTGATTTTTAAAAGGATTTGCTATTTACATGGATATCAAGACTATTCACAGTTATAATTAATTACAATAAAAATGTAGGGGGCTTGTGCTTTACGCCAGCCTGTAACTGTGATATATATTAATATATTTAACACTATTATAAAGCAGGGTTTGGGGTGGAGGCTGACAGCTCATGACTCCCCATGTAATAACCTCACGACCCCCTGAGGGGTCCCAACCCCCAGTTTGAAAACCCCTGCTGTACCTTTAAATCTAGCTCAAATCAGTAGCTACTGAAAGTTGTTCCCATTTAATGCAGTCCAGTGACCAATGTGAAAGAGCTGGTGATCTCAAATTTGTTGCTACTGTACACTTTTCAACATTACAAAACCCACCACCACAGTAGGCTCTCTCATTGGTAGGGAAGCCAAGGACAGAACAGACTGCAGAACCTAGATACTCTTCTAAACCTTGTGGTGGTTCTTCCAGCTCAGAACTGATGTTGTATAGGGGACGGTTGTGCAGACATTGCCAGTACTACGTTCTCTAGATAAATAGAGAATGTCCACTGCCATGGCTCTCAATCTGCATCTTTAATTCACTTTAAGAATAATTGAAAGGTGATGCTGTGCCTATGACTAAATAAAAACAGACAAAGGAGTTCAATAATATATTCACTTGATTTTCCCTGTAATCACCCCCCATCAGAATAATCCATTACGTTTTTAAAACATTGTGGGAAAATAACTCCTTACATTACTGAAGCTTGAATAACTTTAAGAATACTTGAATCTTGAAAGGCTTGGTACAAAGCCTATTTAACTAGCCCAGTTTCCAAACCATACTATAGTTTTACGATATGTTCCATGTATTATCACTGCTACTGTCATGATCTGAGTTACCATCTGGAAGCAATCATACTGGTTAGAAACAAATGATGAGCAATTCTGTTTTCTGAGAGATTTATATAATTTCATACAGTGCTTGTAAGATTAAATTGCTTTGGTGTAAACGGCTAACATCTGTCCAGGTTAAAATTAATGTAAATGCGGTGCACTCTGGGCTATTTCTGTTAAAGAAAAGTCTAAACCAAAAGTGCTATTGAAAAGCTGTTAAACTATCATGAGAATTCCCCCCACCCCCAAATAGTAGTTAAGGGCCTCATCCAGTGCTGGTTGAAGTAAATGGAAAGATTCCTACTAACTTCACTGGACATTGGTCAGGTAGTAAGACCGGCTCTTCTTTACAAACTAGGGGGAAAAAACTGATTAAGGTAAGATTCCAAACTGGAACCAAGCTCTATGAACTTTGGGTAAGTTTGGACCTTGACCTAGAACTCGATGGGTCATGCCCATCTCTAGCCATAATAATTATTTGTGTTGCAATAATGCCTAGTGGCTCAGTCAGGATTGAGGCCCAGTTATGCTAGGCACTGTACAAACATGTAATAAAAACTTTGATCCCTGCCCCAAAGAGTTCAGTAATGAAATTTTGACAGTGAAGCTGCAATCAGAAAAGATACATCTCTGCCAAACTACCACATTTTCCTTTCATTGTTAAACCTGGGGTGAAATCCTAACCTCCTTAAAAGCAATGGGAGTTTTTCCATTCACTCTAATGGGGTCACAATTTCACCGTAGATATCTTCATGAATATGAAACTTTGCCAAGTCCTCTAGTGAATGCAGATCTTCACAGCATGAAAGTTTACTGTTTACAGTTTTTTGTCTGAAAATTGCCTTTCATGGAATCATAGATTTTACAGATAGAACAATTAAGTCATTACCGTCCCATGGCCAGTGCATGATGGTTCATTATGGTATATTCCCAGTGCTTTCTCCAGTACATTTGGAAATGACCCAAACCATGGGCATTCTACTTAACAGAGCTCACTGTTAGGAATTTTGTCCTGATATTGAATCTAAATTTTGCTTTTCTTAATTTTGTGCCTTCACAACCTTAGTTTTTCTTTGAAAATCTTCAGTGACAGTAATCTTTCAGGATTTTCCAAATTATAACATAGTTATATATACATATAACATTTAATACATTCAAACAGAAAAATCCAGCAGAGACATTGTAATGGCATCTAGATGCTTCATAATGCCTACTGACTTAACCAGGGATAGATACCATTTTGGTTTACTAAGCAAACCACAGGACCTGAGTTAGAATCTCAGCTGTGTTAATCTGCAAAATTCTTATTATTACTTTTTGAGGGGAAAGATGGTTGTGTGGCTAAGGCATTGGGCTGGGACTCAGGATATCATTGTTTGATGTATGGTTCTACCACAGGCACTGTCACCTTCAGCAAATGATTTAATTTTGCTGTGCCTCAGTTCCCAACCCTTTGTCTATCTTGTGTATTTAAGTGGTAAGTTCTTCAGGGCAGAGTGTTTCTTACTATGTACATCACCTAACAGAATGGGAACTTGATCTCAAATGGGGCTTCTAGGTTCCAGTGTAATATAGATAATATATATTATTACCTATGGTTTGCTAGGCACTTTACAAAGGGGAAGGCGCATATATAGATGCATGCTGCTAATTGATCAAGCTCCCTCCAGTTGGCAACACAGTTTGCACCACTGTGAAATCACATGGGAAGATTTCTCTGTAAGAAGCATATCTTTGCAATATAGATTGAAATCCTGGTCATATTGAAGTTAGAGACTTTTGGTATTGACTCTAATGGGGCCAAGATTATACCATAGTGCCTCTAGTCACTTTGTTATACATAGTAGTCTACAAATTCTCCACTTCCTATTTTAACTGCTTAACCTCTAGCCTCGGGTTCCTTCCCTGTTAGGTCTTAACAGTTGAGAGTCATGTGATTGTATTCAATTCTGGTTGAAATAGAAATGTCTCATTTATTTTCCAATGTTCTCTATAGATTGGTCCACTTTGTGTCCAGGATTTGATACACCACACAATGCAACTGAGTGCTGCTGAATATGGCATTTTAAATTGCTTCATAACTATAGCATAGTTCTTCCAGGATTGGCACACCATTATGCACTACATCTTTTCCCCCTGAGTGCCACAAGATGTTTCACTGATCTTTAAAGGTATTTCTTTTGCTGTACTTTTAACTGTCTACTTTCATGCAAAGACTTCATTGTTGGGCTTGTCTTTATTGATGCTGAAAAATCTGCATGCAATTTGTGCCCCATTAAAATGTCTGCTGGGGATAATCTGCATTCTTAAAGAGCTGCATGTTAAGCCAATAAAACCAAATATGGATATGAGGTATGCTTATATTCCAGCAGTCTTTTGAAAAGCATGTGCTCCTTTTTCTGTCTTGCCATTGCTTAGGGATGACATGCACGAGTGGACATTTTGTCTGAATTCATATAATACCATAAATTGATAGGATGTTTTTTTTGGTTGTTTGTTTTCACTTTCTTTGCTAGGAGATCGTGGAACACTTGTCCATGGCTAATGATGCTAGAATCCCAGGCCCAAGGAACATAGATTTCACATGCTTTGTCACTACACAGTACTATCCCTAGACTGTCTGGAAAAATACCCAGTAATTTACTATCATTGGCCTGAATTACATGAGATGAATCTGAGCCCAACTACTTCTGACATCATCAACTCCCTTCATCTTTCATACTCAGGAATTATGATTCTGTCAGTTTCAGTAATATTCCTGCTCTCAGTGATAATTCAGCTCACAGTGGACAGTACTGTTCACATGAACCTCTGGACACCCCATGTACTAAGTCTAAGTTAACATCTACTACACTTGGCTTCATATTCTTTCCGGAGAAATTCTCTCTGTTTGTTCCTAAGGAAGATGGGACGCTGATTCACATTCAACTAAAATGAGACCTTTCCATAATGTTGAAGTCATTCTCACTCAGAAACAAGTATGTTTACACTTATATTAGTCCTGGATACCACATGCTCTTTGTGGAAATTATTCTGCTTTCATTTACACCAAAGTAAATCAGAAAGAATTCCAGTGAAGTCAATTGGAGTTACATTACTGAGAAAAAAATGTAAATGAGATCAGAATCAGGTTCCAAATCCTTATAATTTATTCAAATATAGGATAGTAAGGATTTGATTTTTATCAATAAATGTTGGTAAACGTTGAATTCACCATACACACACCGACCAAAGAAAAATAATTCCATCGACAATAATAGAAATTTGCAGCTAGGCAAGGTAAGAAAAATGTGCTTGAGAACATATTGGAGTTTGATTTAAGGATATTTACTTTATATATTTTGGCATGTGATGTTGACAGTTTGTGTTTTAATGGCTATAAAGCCTTAAATTTTGGAATCTCAACTTCTGTCATTAAATATTGTCTGACCCCGCCCTCCCCTCCATAATTTTCTGCAACTGTGGAAATTTAAATTGATAAAAATATTAATAAAAATGCTTAAAACCCTTAATTTCACACAATTGTACAAACTTAAATTGATAAAAATATTTAAAAAATGCTTAAAATAAACATTGATATCTGTCAAAAAAAAAAAAAATAGAATTCTGCCAGGCCTTATCATAGGTCTTTGAATACATTTTAGGATGTAATGCTACAAAGACACACTGAAAGCATATATCAAGACAACTGATGAGGACATCACAAGCTGGGAAGAGCAAGTCACCAACTGACGTCAATGGCGCCACATCCTCCATCAGGCAGTGGTTCACTTCAAGGAGAAGCGCCTTGCCCTTGAAGCTGAAAAGAGATAGAAAGAAGGAAGGGAAAAAAAGAACTTTATCCCAGCAGGCAGCTGACCTGCCAGGAAATGTCTATACCTACTGAGGGCAGATCTATGGTTCCAGGATCGGACTCCTGAGTCATCTCAGGAGGACCCATACGTAAATCTGTGGTAGAGATCATCCTCGAATTGAGGGACTACCGATGAGGATGTATGTGTTGAGGGTGGGAGAGAATATCAATATTTGGAATGTTTCATCTAGTATTTGTATTTGTGTTTAACCCTTTCATAATTTCCTTTGAAATCTAAGAGAGCTTTCCTGTAAATACAAGAAGTTAAAGAATCTGTCTCAGTAATAATGCCTGTGGCTATCCTAGAGATTATATAAATGCCCAAAATGATCTTGATGTAATTTACATTTCTTCCAATTCAGTATTAATGTGTCACCAATTTAGGCTCCCTCTAGATTTACTTTGATTCATTTAGACTTAATAATTTAGATTCCCTTGGACACACAGGCTCAAACTCAAAGGCGACATGTAAATTAAGTATCCCAGGTACACTGACTTAGACCTATTACATTAACTGAGATAACCCCTCCCCACTTGATGCTGGCAGACCAGGTTCCAGCTCTTGCCAAGGCTTTAGGCTTCAACTGAGCACTGACAAATTAATTGCTGGAAACCAGTCTGTTTCACGTGTGTGTTAGTATGGTTAAGATAAGGATTGAACTTATAACAGTGTGTTAGCGTTTAGACTTCATGAAATGCTTGTAAATTGCTGCATGCATTAATCTCATTTATAATATCCTTATCACATGCTATCAGGTAATATTTAAGTTTTTGCTTTATAACTGTAAAAATGTTTGCTGTGAAACTGTGAACCCAGTCAGGAGGGATCGTCTCCCATCAAGAAGGGCTATCAAAACTAAGTGGGCATTGTGGAACATCATAGTACAAAGACTTTGTTAATTGCCTTCTCACACCATGAAGAGGCTATGTACAAAAGGGCTCATCCCATTGGCTTGAGTTCTGAAAGAAGAAAATAAAAATAGCTGACAGGAAAAATGTTCATCTCTTTTGCTGTTTGGACTCTCACAGTGCTGGAGCTGTGGACAAAAAGCGGTGATTCCCCAGGGTCAAACTGGGTTAGCCCTAAGAGACATACAGAACTGACAGACTACTACAACTCTGTCACCTTTAAAACCATAGACTGTAATTCATTTGTGTGTATATGCTTGTCTAATTTAACCTTGTAATAACTCTCTCACTTCTTTTTCCTAGTTACTAAATCTTTAGTTAGTTTATTACAGGATTGGCTACAAAGCATTGTCTTTGGTGAGATATCTAAGATACAAATTGAACAAGTGTCTGGTCTCTTGGGACTGGAAGTAACCTGAATATTTTATGATCTTTGGTGTATAGCAACTGACTAAGTCCATCTTGCCTGGGTGCCAAGATAGACTGGAATACCCATGGGAACTGTCTGTGACTCCCTGGTAAGACTGTTAGGGTGCTCTAGGAGTTCACACTTGTTACTGGGATGGTGAAATCTAATTACAGAACATACCACCAGTTTGGGATCTCTGTCCTGCTTCTAGACATTCTGCTCTGAGGCTGGCAGTCATGGTCATGATCCACTCTAAACCGTGTAACACCCCCTTATACTAACTTAGATTCCTTTACAGTTACTTACACTCAATCTACCAATGTCTAAAAGAGTCAAAGTGGGTTTAACTGACATACTGAAATGTTGGAAGAAGGTGTATGTTAAATTAGAGTGGCAGTATCTTTAAGGTATGCTTTTATATATCTTCTCAACAGATGTGTGGCGCTAACTTAGGGCTGGTCCACACTAACCCCCCAGTTCGAACTAAGATACACAACTTCAGCTACATGAATAACGTAGCTGAAGTCGAAGTACCTTAGTTCGTAATACAAGGTACTTACCGCAGGTCCACACGCGGCAGACAGGCTCCCCAGTCGACTGTGCGTACTCCTCTCGCAGAGCAGGAGTACCGGCGTCGACGGCGAGCACTTCCGGGATCGATTTATCGCATCTAGACAAGACACGATAAATCAATCCCAGAAGATCGATTGCTTACAGCCGAACCCGGAGGTAAGTATAGACGTACCCTTAGACATCAATAAAGTGGAGGAAGTAGTTTTAAGGGAATCAGAGTGTAAGGAAATCCAATTGAATATAAAGTGGTCTAACATACACATCACCTCTGAATTTGGAGCAGTGTATTCTTTATGTACGATATTGCTTCTCCTATGCTAGGTCTGCATAGTGCATTATTAATACGAATTCTTGTTATAATAAACCCAAACATAACTGGCCAAAACTGGTTGCAGCCTGCAGTTCTTTTTATTGTAACTATGGACAGCAGCTCATTTGTTGTGCATGGATATTTTTCAGTTAACTGAATGTAATGATGTCTCAGAGTGAGGAAGAATGCAATCGGATTTCATTTTCTTAACAGGTGACTACTTTTGTAACTTTACATTAGAAAAGATGAGTGCCTTAAATTGTACATGGATGAAATTTTCATTTCCCCTTCTTTCTTTAACACTTACTTCAATTTCTGGTTTCAGTGGGGAGCCACAAATGACAACTGCATTGTTTGTGGTGAAAAACATCATTGCTGATTTCCGTTTTCTCATGAAAAGCTTTAGATTGAACTTGGGCTTTTGACTCATCCCTTGATACTCTTTATCCTCATTTTTCTTTCAAGCTACTACAACCAGTAATACTTTTGCCCAATGTCTTTACAAAAAAAGATTTTCACACTCCAAATGAAATGCTTTCTGATCAGACTACACCACTTTCAGTATGGTGAATCAAAGAAAGAGATATAGTCTCCAGATGTATCACTCATCCACTGTTGAAACACTAGCCATTCTGCACCAGCAACACAGCAGTGTAATTCAGCCCTGATTTGGCAAGGTACTTAGGCACATACCTAAGCACACGTGTAGTCAAAACATAAGAATGGCAATACTGGGTCAGACCAAAGGTCCATGTAGTCCAGTATCCTGTCTTCTGACAGTGGCCAATGCCAGTTCCCCCAAAGGGAATGAACAAGTAATCATCAAGTGACCCATCCCCTGTCGCTCATTTCCAGATTCTGGCAAACAGAGGCTAGGGATACTATCCTTGTCCATCCTGGCTAATAGCCATTGATGGACCTATACTCCATGAACGTATCTAGTTATTTTGTGAATGCTGTTATAGTCTTTGCCTTCACAATATCCTCCAGCAAGGAGTTCCACAGGTTGATTGTGCATTGTGTGAAAAAATACTTTATTTTGTTTGTTTTAAACCTGCTGCCTATTAATTTCACTTGGTGACCCCTAGTCAGTGGGATGAAAGAATGACTCCTTCAGCTGAAACTGCAGGGGAATTTTAGATAAGCAGAATGTGACTATCAACACTGGAATGTAGCCAGGACACCAGAATAATATCCCTACCCTTGTATCAAGTAGCTTGGGATCTTTATTGACCACAAATGGGCAGGACTTTGGTTTTACATCACGCCTGTTATTTAATTTACTATTAACCACATGGACTGTATCATGATCAAACACAATTAATTAATATGCCGACTAATGAGATCTAAGAGAAGTGTGATTTTTTTTCCCTGTGGCTCTGATTTCTGAATTCCTCATTCAAATGCACTGAGAAAAAAAATCCCTTTGTGGCATAATAAAGAAAAGTAGATAAATGTATTGAGGCAAAGCAGATTTACTTATATTCCTCAGGGAGAGACTCTCTTACTAAGATTTTTGAATCTTCTTATGAAGTATAAATAAAAAAAGAGCAACGTCCTCATAATATTTTCACTGGTTTTGTATTTTTTATCTGAAGCCAAATGTTAATCTGCTTTGATTAATTTGCCCAACTTCCATGATTGCTACTAAAAGTTTATACCTTTTATGGAGGCAAAAAACAAAAACACTAAAAAATTGCCAGAATCCATTAAAAAAAGTTAGAATGCCATCTGTCATGAGATTTCACTTACTGTCTAATTAAGTCTCATATGTTCCCTAGTAGAAAACCCTCTACTGTTCAAGGGCGCATATGATAATGAAAACATATGGTGGCCTTCCAGGTTTCTCTGCCTACTGATGGGTGTTGTGACTTTTTGGTTAATTAATCACAATAAATGATCAATTTCTCTTTTACAGCAAGTACAGTATGCAGACCTGCTAAGGTTCCTGTACATTCCCTCAGATGTTTCTTTTGTCATGCCAAAATCTTTTAATATAAAGGTCATTAAAAAAACATTAGTAAATAAGTACAGGTTGAGATCCAACCAAAATGACAGGCAGTGATGAGCTAAGGCATCTTTCACATGTTTGGCCTCTAGGGACTAAAGCGCACACATACACATATACACAGGCTCATCTAATGTCATATTAGCTGCAGTAACTCAGGGAAAAGGGTAAGTTAAGGACAACCGAGCACATTGGCCCAGACTCTCTGCTGCCTTCGGTGCAGCAGATAGGGAATGGAACCATCAGATCCCTTGTTTTCAGAGCTGATCATTGCCAATTGAGTTCTGGCCTAAAGGCTGCTCCAACCTACTCCAGCTGGCAACAGTCCTCAAAGGCCTGGATGCCAATTGGAAGAAGCCAAAGCCTATCATTTTCTGGGCTCATCTCAGTTCCACTCTACCCCAATGCACCTCCCCACACCAGGGTTAAATGGGGGGCTGGTGCAAAAGGCAGCTACACTGACTCTGCATTAGCTAAGAGCTCCCTCGTGCCAAGAGAATTGTCGGCTGGACAGCTCTGGCTGTTTTCTAGCTCTTTGTGCCAGCACAAGTCACCAAATAAAGGACCACAAGGCAATAGAGAATATGTACCTTTATTGGTTTTAGGGACATCATTTGCTATTGCGTAAGGGGGGTAGTTGCCCCTGCAACATTGGTTTGCACTCCCTCAGACTTTTCATAGATCCATATGCTATATTATGTCTTCTACTCTCTCCTGTCCCCAACCTTGCCGGATATAATATTATATAATCACATATTATGTTCTATATGTTGACACAACTTTGCTGCCTAATCCCTGAAGTTTTCTGAAATGACATCCCTGATTGGTTGTTTCAGCTAGATGGGCAGATTGTACCATTTTGGGCCAGCGCAATGCTGCCCAGAGGGGGCTCCAAGAATCAGTGCACCTGAAGAAGGTGCATGATGCCTCCTAGAGTTCCCCAGTGTGCAGGGCCAGCATGGCTACTTCACCACCTCGCAGGACCATGCATCGTGGCCAACGATTATGCTGGCTGGTCAAGAGGCAGCCATGATGCAGTGCCATAATGCACCTTACCTCCACACTCTGTGGGTTGATAGCACTATAAGTGGTGCTAGTAGGGAGCTGTTCCTATGCCCAGGGAATTGCAGGAAGTGCAGTTGTACTTGGCCACTGAGCGAAAGGTGCAAGGTGGGGAAGCTTTCACGCATTCTCCCAACCAGATGGCAGCTAGTATTACAAATTCTGGCCTGTCTTCTCTCTAGATACTTACAGTGTATTCATCACTGTGAAATAAGCACTTAAAGAAAAGGGAATTAAAAAGGATATACCCTGACCTATAATAAGAAAACAATACTGTAGACTACTGACTTGTGTATGTGTTCAGTAGATCTATCTCAACATGCCTGAGTCATTTTAGAGAGCGTTTTTATCTTTCCATTCACTAGCATTCTTGTGTTCACTTTTAATTTTTCTTTACCTTTCACATTTTCTCTCCTTATTTAATTATTCCATTTTGTCAGAACAACCTCTTAGACCTTGTCTAACTGCCATTTTCTTACATACCCACATTAAAAAACGACCTCTCAGATTTCAGCCATTTGTGATGAACAACATCAAACACAAAGGGAGAGAGAGAAATTTGCATTTGGTCCTGAGAGCTCTTTGAATATCAAATTTCAGAGTTTGATGCAATTTGAAATGGCCCGGGGACCCTGGAAAATTATGATTTATAATGGAATCGCCAGTTCAACCTGAACTTGAGTAGTAATGATGAAGCCATTCTAATAAAGCTTTTACTGTAACAGAATGACATTTCAAGCTTACAATAATATGATATCTTAATGGCAAACAGTTAGAGCTCAGTCTAGCAGAAAAATCTTCTGCAGCTTTAGAGCCTGATTCTCTTTTTACATTGGTGTAAATCAGGAGGAATTATTGAAATCAAAGGAATTGCACCAGTGTGAGAAGAGAATCAAGCTCAAACTCCATGGGCCTCCTGTGTTATTCAACCTTGGGGGACTAACTGTGATTTATCTAGGGAAATTATGTTTCTTCTATGGACCTTGGAACACCACATCAGACATTTCCCATTGCCCCCCTCTTAACTCCACTGGTCCTTACTGCCATAAGCCTTTGAGACCATCTTAGATGGACTATTATGTACACCAGCCATTACTTCTGCAATATCGATGGTGAAGTCACTGGCATAAGTGGTTGCTTTTGCTATTCAAGCTTTGTGCTTGTATTGAATGTCAGTAAGGTTTAGGTCAGAGGGTTATATATCCTGCCCTCCATTGAAGTCAATGGGAGTTTTGCCATTGATTTCAATGGAAGTGGAAACAAATCTAAAGACAACAGGGCAACGCAGTTTGCAACAGAACAAGACATCATTTATGTGGGACTATGTCATTTTATTGGTATGTGACTTTTTGAGACATGCTGATCTTTCTATCAAATAGGTCAGCCACAGCGAGTCATCAACTTTCTAAAGGAGGTCATTTTTTTCCCTTGACAAGAGCTCACAGTTAGCACAGAATATGGCTTTAGCTACTTTTGGGAAGATTCTCGCCTGTTGGCTCATTAGGAACCTGAGCCTTTGAATCTGAAGGGGTTATTTTAGTAGAAAAGATGCATATTGTCTAGTGGTTAAAGCAAAAGCAGGATTATCTTGGGTTTTCTTTCATCCCAGTTGTTCCACAGATTTATCATGTGACTCTGGGAACAAATCATTTCCGTCCTCATGTTTCAATCAACCTAGCCATAAAATCCTGGTAAAAAACAGAGCTGGTTGGAAAATTCTGATGAATTACGGTTTCATCTGAATTTGCAGATTGATATAAATCAAACTGTTCTGCAAGAGGTTGATTTTGACAAAATCCTCTGGAAGCCAGGCAGGGTTCTGAGAGACCTGCCTCAATTCTCTGACAGCTGGGCTACCCACCTCCTAAGCAGTCCTGCTAGGTGGGCTGCTAGTGACCCTGAGTGTCAAGGGTCTGTGGCTCTGAGACAGCCTACTAGGCAGATTGTCCCTGAGCTGGGGGCTGCAAGACTTTCCCTTTCACAGAATTACCTTTCTTCACCCAGCTGTAATGAAAGACAGAACTTCACTGAAAACTGGATGCTCCATTAAAACTGAGTTTACCTAGGCATAGTCGAGTAGCCACAGAGGTGCAGATCTAGTTCAGTCACACAGAGCTTCAGTAGCTGGGTGAGGGTGACAGAGGGTGGGATTTCTAAAAGGTATTGAACCTCCTATGGAAGTTATGCACCTAAGTCACTTAGGTACTTTTGGAAATCCCAGACTGAAACCCTGTAGCCCAGTCCTGAAGGGTGCTGAGGGCCTCATCTCTCAGGGTATATCTATAGTGCAGCTGGGAGCATGCACAGTCTCATGCTAGCTCTCCTTGAGCTAGTGTGCTAAAAATAGCCATGTAGCTGGTGGTAGCGTAGGTGGTGGTTTAGGCTACTCGCCAAGCACATACCCATAGGGTCTGGGTGAGTTCATACTCAGGTGGCTAGCACAAGCTGCCACCTACGCTTCTTTTACTATTACTTTTAGCGCGCTAGCTCAAACAGAGCTAGCACATGTCTGCCTGCCTGTGCTGGGATGCATACTTCCATCTGCAGTGTAAATATATCCTCACTGCTCAAACAAGATGCAAAAAACACTTTGCAAGATTATATCTTAAAAGAATATGCTAAATCAACAAGACAGAGAGGTGCCCACTGCCTGGATGGATGATTAAAACTGTGAGTAGTGAAGCCAGTAAAAAAAAAAGATAAAGTAGCAGCCTATGTTTGTCTTTGCTGTTCATCCTCACTGAGTTTTTTAAAAAGTGTTCTCTTTACACTGATGTAAATTTGACAATAGAAAAATGTCTTTCATATATATGGTTAACCATGCAGGATACAACCATTTTCCTTCAATGTTAACTGCATGTACATCAGCTACTTTGGTCCCCAGATACAAGACAGGAAAATGGAATCCAAATAATGGTTTGGAAGAGTAAAGAGCTAAGTATGATAATGATACGTTACATACTGTACAATGTATTTCTAGACCATTAACAAGTAAATGGAATATAAACAAATCAATAATAGATCCTATAAAAACATAAAAAGGCAAAACAGTATAATTTAAAGAATGTTTTTGTCATTGTGTTCCTGGGATTCTTCTACAAATATGAGCCCCAGGGAATCGTCAATTCACTTTTATTGCTGTTATTATAGGTTGCCTGTCCCATGCTAAGTATACAAATGGAGCTGGAAGAGGGGTATATTTGGAGCGTTCTTCCTTGCGTCAAAGAGAATTGTTACAATGCTTGCAGCCAGGACTGTGAGAAAACAGCAAATATGTGTGTGTGAAATAGTCACCATTTCAAATCAAATTTTGCTTTTAGATAAGTTTTTATGAAGTGGTACATTCTCCCCATTAATTCAGGTCCATAATCTGTGGGTCATTGTCAACTCCTTCCTCTGCCACATCCTTCACACCCAGGCTGTGTTCAAATTCTGCTCTTTTCCTCTAAAACATCTCTTAGGTCTAGCCTTTTCTTTCTAATCACATAGTTAAAACTTTTGTGCAGTTCTTCATTATCTCCCATAACCTACTCTCTGGCCTCCCTGATACCCATCTAATTTCCATCCAGTGCATTAGATAGATAGATAGATAGATAGATAGATAGATAGATAGATAGATAGATAGATAGATAGATAGATANATAGATAGATAGATAGATAGATAGATAGATAGATAGATAGATAGATAAAAAGGCTGATATGGGAAGGGCAATGGGCAAATGACTTTAGCAGCTATCATCTATCATCTATCTATCTATCTATCTATCTGCCGTGAGGCCCATCACTGTGGTATCTAAGTGTGGTATCTTATTATCTCCAAAGAGTTAATAAGCAAAATCACAATAGGTCAGTGGTCTAATTTTTCTCATTTTTTTTCCAAATATACTTCCTTCTCTCTCTCTCCTTCTTCCTCTCTACCTACTGTTGCTCTTCTTGCCTTTACTTCTTTTTTGCCTCACCTTCCTTTTTCCTCCTTTTTATCCTTCTTTCCTCTTCTTTGTTGCTTAGGGTTGTTTCTGTGGGAAAGCTAAGTTGAAAAATAAAGTTTTACACTTTATTTTGAAGGCCACAATGTGATGAATCCCAAAGCCTTATCCCTTTTGCTGAAGAAGCTTTCTCTCTCTGAGACTTTTGAAGCTGACAGTGTCATGGCTCCTGAGGAATTCAGCTGTTGGGGATGGTCATGCTTGTGAATGAAGGGGTGCTGTCTTCAGTGTCTTGGGCTTTGAAGATGAACACCAAGACCTTGAGTTTGACAACATTCTACTGGAAGCCCATGGAGTGAGAAGAGCACTGTGATCATCTGGTCTTGCCAGCTGATGGTGTTGAAGGGGGAAGTTGCTGTATTCTGGACTAACCAAAACTTTTTAATATTGAAATGCTCATAGCTAGGGACAGTGACATGTGGCAGTTCTGTCACACCAAGTTGCTTGCTTTCAAGGCCATTCCATAATTCTTCTTCTCCCTACTTATTTCTTCTAGTCTCTTGGCCCTCATTACCTCCACTTCAATAGCACTGCCATTCTTGACTGCCCATTTGTCCTATTTCCTCCAACCATCTTCATGCTTTCTTCCATGCTGCCTCTTACACATGGAACATCTGGCAGCAAAATGTTAATAGACCAGAATGGTAGCAATTTAGGCCCACTTCACACTGATGTAAAATGTCTATGCAACGTACAGAGCAACAGAGAATCAGGCCTAAGGTCACCAGTCCATTCCCGGTTGCTGTAACTCTGCCCACTCCAGCAAGCACCTAATATTTTCTTCCTCTTAACACACTTGCCCATATGAAATGGAGACATTTTATCAGTTCTATCACTGAAAGCTACTTTTTGCCAGATTCAGTAATGGTCTGTTTCTCCTGACATCTTTTATTGTGCTGTGCACTTCTTCTGGGTTAAAATGTTACTGGCTCAAGTATGTTACTACTTAGCTCCGTGCAGTGCTCAAAGCACAGATCTCAAAGTTCATTAAAGAGTTGGGTAAGTATAATTCCCCT
Organism: Trachemys scripta elegans; assembly: GCF_013100865.1. NCBI lineage: Eukaryota > Metazoa > Chordata > Testudines > Emydidae > Trachemys > Trachemys scripta. Next base: position 34,106,711 of record NC_048301.1, read on the forward strand.
GTTTTGTACATGGGAAAACTAAGGTGAAAAAAAAGAAAAGTTAAGATCAACATATTCAAATGTGTTCAAAATAATTTCCCTGATTTTTAGAGGTGCTGAACAATGAACTCAGTGGAAGTACACATGAGTACAAGCTATATAAGGACCTCAGAATCTGGCCCCATACAGGTTCATTACTATGGTTTTCTATCACGTATACCATATATTATTTGCTATCCTGCCTTGTTTAATTCTGTGGAGGATTTGGACTATGGTTTGTGTGAAAGATGCTATGCAAAAGAAAGCACTCTTGTATTATTGATGTTATACAGTGTAGGGTAGCATTTCAATACTTTAATAGAAAAGAAAAGCAAAACAAACAAACCGGATGCTAATATCAGCTTTTGTTTAACAGCATCACTGTGATTTAGGGTGACCAGATGTCCTGATTTTATAGGGACAGTCCCGATTTTTGGGTCTTTTTCTTATGTAGGCTCCTATTACCCCTCACCCCCTGTTCCGATTTTTCACACTCGCTGTCTGGTCACCCTACTGCGATTTGTGTCTTGCCAAATAATGAAACTCCCATTCTTCCTGAGGAAGTAACATAACAATGTAATGGTGACCCCTGGTTGTCAAAGCGAGACAGCAAACTGAGATAATCTTAATGCTGTTATCACTCTGTACACAGCAAATTAGAGTTATCCTGTTAAAATATGGTACATGGTACACTATTTCCTTCCCCTTTCTTTTCCTAATGATGAGCTGTTTGATAAAATAGAACAGAAATTCAAAAAACAATGAAAAAAGCACCTGTCTGATTCACAGTTTATTTATTTTATGTACAGTTAACTTTGTTTTGTGCCCATGGCTTTGGCATCTAGTTACCTTATGGCTTCTAAAATTAAACAGCTACATAGAACAACCATGCAGCCAAGAAAGGAACCTATTGTAGCCTTAGGTGACAGTTCTATATTGGTAGCATTGTGCAGGCACACAGCAAAGTGAAAGCATGGGAAGGATTGTGCTGGAACTCTCCGTGCACGTGGGTAAAGGGCCCTTTGCAACACACCCATGCACAGTGAGACTGCAAAACTAATAAAGAGGTGGTGGTGAGGATGGCCCTGTCCACAGAACTGCAGCTGTGGTTAGAAAATTCAAATGGTAAACAAGAAGGTGGGAAGAAGACTCTTTGTGTACCTGGCAGAGGATCCAACCCTCATGTGGCCAAAAGAAAAAACCTTGTGGCTTTTAGTAATTAGTCAAATAAGCTCAGCTGAAAAAAACAAACCACCTCCCTGCTGCCACATCCAAGATGAACAAAAACTCGAATTACATGAGCCTTTCATCATGCTCTGTAGCACGCCCTTAGTTTTCAGTTTTTATTTTCTTCAAAATTTCCTGGGAATGTATCAATGTTTATTACAAAAAATTTAAAATGGGTGAAAATCAATGCAAAACATTAAATGTCACAATTTCCTGAGTAAGTATGGGGTTAATATTGGGGGATGGGAAGACAGAAAAAAGCAACAAATAGAGAAAAGTGAGAGTATTGAGAGTAAAAGCAGTTTAATGACATGGTTTATTTCATGCAACTGCATCTTAACAGTACATATACTTATAGATTCCAAGGCCAGAAGGGATCATTATGATGATCTAGTCTGACCTGTATAACACAGGCCATAGAACTTCCCCAAAATAATTCCTAGAGCACATCTTTTAGAAAAAAAAAATCCAATCTCGATTTAAAAATTGTTAGTGATGAAGAATTTACCACAACACTTGGTAAATGGCTGAAATTCACTCCTATGTAGATTCATGTGAGCTCTGTGCCTACACAAAGACACCTTGAACTAAGCCCCTTGGTTCTTTGGTATCCCTAGAAACACCCACAAAACACTGGACATGGACTTCGTTGTGGAATTCCCTGACTCTCAGAGTCATACTGTTATCTTGACAGTCATAGATCATCTGATGAAAATAGCCCACTTCATCCCCTGCAGCCACTTACCCTCAACTGAGGTTACCAGCCAACTCTTGATAAGATATGTTATTCATCTTCATGTGCTCCCAGACCACACTGTTTCAGACCAAGACTCCCCAAGTTCACCATGTGCTTCTGGCTCAAAATCCTATTGGAAATGACTATTGGATATCCAGGCCTCCACCTCCACTGCTTTCAAGCCCCAAACAGATTGACAGACTGAGAAGGTGAACCAGGTACTGGAACAGTACCTCAGATGTTTCACTAACTATCACCAACATAACTTTTCTTTCTTTATAAATTATGGTTTCCATCCCTGATTACACCTGATACACTGACCAGAGGTGCTAGGAGGCCCCAGACCTCTTCATAGGCCCCAAAGTCTGGCTCTCCTTGAAGCATCTTCTGTCTAGTAGACCCTCCTGGAAGCTGGACCACCAGTTTCTGGGACCTTTCTGGATATGCCAGAAAGTCAACCCAGTTGCTTTCAAATTACAGCTTCTCTGATTCCACAAGATACACTGTGTTTTTCACATGTCCCTCCTAAAACCCTGTGCTGAGAACCTCTTCCTTGCCTGAACTAGTGCTCCACCTCTGCCATTTGAAGTCATGCACCATTAAAAATACAAGATGCATGCTATCCTTCATTCCAAATGCAGCCAAGGACACCTGTACTATTTTGTAGACTGGGATGAATACAGACCTGAAGAGTTCCCTTGGGAACCTGCCTTTCATGTCCATGCCCCCAACCTTGTGAGAGAGTTTCGTAAGGCTCACCCAGACAAGTCTGAACTGGTTCGACCTTGAAGCAAGGGTGATGTAAGAACTCACAGGCCTAGAACCACGGACTGCAGGGTCTAAGGCAGATACCATTTCCTCATCTGCACCATGGGCTCAGGCAGGTTTACCACCGAGAAATGCTGACAGGCTAAGCCCTGCAAGAAGTCCTGCCTCCATGATTCCCTGATTTGCATGATTCTTCATATAAACCAGGAAGCCATTTCTGGAAGATGTTTGAACAATGAAGACCTCTAATGTGCTTCTTCCTCAGACCCTGCTCACTGCTCCTTGCTGCATCTTGCCTGGATCCCAGACACATATTGTTTGCTTACTCTCAACTTATCAAGCAATCTAGATTTAGAAATCTGTATTAGTTTCCTGCCATCTTCATTATTTCCCATGCTCCTAATTTTTTTTATCATCTGCAAACTTTATCAGTGACGGTTTTATGTTTTCTTCTAGTTCATTAATACAAATGTTAAATAGTGTCCTGCATGAATCTGTTCTTGGCCCTACCCCAGTGGAAATACACCCACTTAATGACAATTCACCATGTACAACTTTATTTTGAGACCTATCAATGAGCCAGTTTTTAATCCATTTAATATGTGTCATGTTAGTTTTATATCATTCTAGATTTTTTAATAAAAATGTTGTGCGGTACCAAGTCAAATACCTTATATGAATCTAAGTATATTATGTCAACACTGTTACCTTTATCAGCCAAACTTGTAATCTCATCAAAAAAAGACATCAAGTGAGTTTGACAGGATCTAATTTCCACAAACCCATGTTGATTTACAGTAAATACATTACCCTCTTTTAATTCTTTGTTAATCAAGTCCCATATCAGATGATCCATTATCTTTCCTGGGATCGCTGACAGGCCTACAATTATCCTGGTAGTCCCATTTACTCTTTTTAAAAATTGGCACAGCATTAGCTTTCTTCCAGTCTTCTGGAATGCCCCAGTGCTTCAAGACTTATTGAAAATCAACATTAATGTTGTCTCCTCAGCCACCTGCTTTAAAACTCGTGGATGCAAATTATCCAGATCTGCTGTCTTAAAAATGTCTAATGTTATGTGTGTGTGTGTGTATGTGTGTGTGTCTTCCACTACATTGCCTCACTTTAACATACAGCCTTGCATTTACACTTAGACTAATTTACTATTAACATAAACACATCTACTTTATGTAATGTATTGGATTATCTTAACATAGGATTTTCAAGTACTTGAGTGGTCCAATATTCAGGTGAAAATTGATCAAAAAAATGAATATTAGCTTTAGTAAAAGCCCATGAATTTTTCAGTAAAAATTGAAAACAAAAGGCCTTAAGTCTGTAGCTCACTTGACCTGAGCTTTTGTGAACTCTTAGGCTATGTCTACACTACCACAGTAAGTCGACCTATGCTACACAACTCCAGCTACGTGAACAACATACTTGGAGTTGACTTACCTTAGGTCGAGGTACTGCGGGGTCTACACCGTGAGGGGTCGATGAGAGAAACTCTCCTGTCGACTTACCTTACTCTTCTTGTCGGGGGTAGAGTACAGGGGTCAACTGGAGAGCGATCTGCTGTCGATTTGGTGGGTTTTCAGTAGACCTGCTAAATTGACCGTCGGTGGATCGATCTCAGAGTGTCGATCACAGCTATAGTGTAGATGTAGCCTTAGAGGAAAAAAGTTCCACAGGCCAGGATGCTCTGCTGCAAATTACCTCCTACCTGTCTGAGAAAGTTCCATATCCAGAAATGATAATGGAGTGTCTCAGTTGATCTCAATGGCCAAGCAGGGGAAGGGACATCTTGGGCAGATAGGTCCCAGCCAATTCAAGGTTATAAAGATCATAACCAATGCCTTGAATCATCAAATCCTCATTCTTTCCAGCTGTGTCTTTCCCTAAGCAAGTGAAGTGGTGGCTGCTGCTAAGTGTTTTCTAGCTGGGATGCTCCAGTTAAGAAATAGATAACAGCAACAAAAGCTAGATTCCTATAAAATGGCAGAAAAACAGGCTGTTGTGAGCCATGTGGAGCACAGTAAATCACAGAGTTGCTGCTACACACAGCAGTATGATGTGAATGCCTTCACAGCATCTTCAGATGGGCTATTTGGTTTATAGGGACATAATATGGTTACATGTGATGTAAGCCTTTTATTCACCAGTTTATAGAACTTCATGGGCACTTACCTTTTCATTAGGTGGATGTTTATTTCAGAAAGAGAAGTCAATATGTGAATAAATAAGGTACATAAATAACACTTAATAACTGCAGCAGGGAGACAACAGTTTACACTTTAGTTGTGTGTATTACTTTGTTGCATGACATTTCTGACTGAGAAGTACTTAACTCCACAAGTAGTCCCACTGAAATCTATGAGCAAGGTACAGCTCAATGTGAGTAAGCATGGTGGAATCTGGTCCTCTGTGCTTCTGCTTACAGAGTTGTAGAACACTGCGATAGAAGGACAGAACCTCAGCTTCTGTAAATCAGCAGAGTGCAATTGATAGTCCATTGTTACTTATTTACCTCACAGATTTATATGTTAACCAAAGGCATCATAATATGGATGTGCCTATACAGCGTAACCATATAATTTTATTGTTCTGTAGCCCACCTTATTGGTTGTCTCGCCACCATGACTGGGTCTTAGTCTGTAAGCTCTTTGGGGCAGGGACTGAATTTTTGTACAGTGCTTAGTACAATGGGGTCCTGTCCACTACTGGAGCTCCTAGGTGTCACTGCCAGACAGACAGACAGACAGAAAGACAATATGCCACATCTAAAATATAGATTGTTAGTAATTTGAAGCAGAAACACAGTCCTTTGTTTTCAGTGAAAAGCCTAAGATATCTTTGGCTCATATAACATTATTATCATTATTATTAATAATAATAATCACTAATATCCCTTCTGCCAGGTGTTGTCAGTCATAATAGAGGCCAAATTGAAATATCTAATGGTTCCTGTTAAAATTAACAAACATCACTGGCCTGAGCTTCCACCAGAAATCTGGCAAAACTGCATACCTTCCTTGAGCACCCTCCCACTTCCAGCACTGAGTCAGTGTGTAAAACTAGGAGAATTTATTAGGGACACAGAATCAGCTTGGGAGAACAAAGCAATAACAAATCAACTGTAAATATAAAAATAATATACTGTGATTGATCTGCTAAGCAAGGTACTACAACTCCTAACAGTCCCCTCGCCACTGCAGTTCTCTTTCCCCAGGCCAGAAAGTGGCTGGGCTCTCTTTGGCTGCAGGGCCACATGTCAAGAAGGAGATTGCAGAGGAACTGCAGCAGGAGCCACATGGCAAACAGCGAACTGGAGAGAAGCCCAGAGCCATGTGTGGAACAAGCTGTGACTGCTGGACATTACAGCTGGGTGCAGGTGTGTGTGAGACTTATGCAGAATCATCAGTGACTGGTCAGGGAGTCCCAATGAGAGACAACTGAACCTGGCTTGGAAATCTGCAAGCTCCTATTTGCTTTGAACAGAGACTGGATTAGAAAGGGCACCCCAGGCATTAGGTCTCAAAAGCCCTAACTCTTGATTGGACTGCTCTAGGGACCCAAACATTTATCGCTATTGCTCACTTTTAACTCTCACTGTAAAGCTTCTGTACCTAGAGCATCTGCTCCCTTTCCCTTTCCTGCCAGGCCTAGTAAAATACCCTTTCACTTTGCCATGTTTCTGAGTGGTTACTGGAACCCACCAGGACTAGCATCTACAAGGCCTAGCTGCTGAAGCACCTATGGTACTTGCCTCCATTTCTGCTAGTGTTGGGATGCTAACTGGCAGGCAGAGTTTAAGGGGCAGGTGCCATAGATATGAAGGTTACTTGGAAATGAACAACTCTGACAACTGAAGCATCAGAGTTCTGAGAGTTAAAATAGGGCAGTGCAGATGGAGAGGTATGGTGGCCTATCTTCATAGTCACAGCTTATACTGGTGGCGGCTTGATGGGGCCAGTCAGATCACCCATTTTAAATGAGCAGCCTGAATACATAGGTGGGATGAGGACACCAAGCTGGATTTCCTTGGCTTGCTGCTCCAAGACAAGGCCCAAGAGGTGTTTGAAGGATGGTTACATGATGCCTCAGGAGAATTTGCCTGTGTCAAGGATGCTCTAAAGCAATCTCTGTATAAGATTGCAGATCCTAAGAGTAACCAAGGAGCCTTCAACAAGCGAAGACAAGAAAAGGGAGAATCCGTCAGTGATTTTTGGGTATGCCCTCCATCGCCTGGTCACCAAGGCATTCCTAGACTGATGACTGAATGTGGGATTTACTGGCTAGAGACTTTTTTGTGACCCATGCAGCTGAAAGAGAGATCCGAATACCTCATGATAAGGAAAGACCTAATGGGTTGGAAGTGGCCATCAGGATTGCTGCAGAGCTAGAACTAGCCATATAGGCTTCAGAAGAGGGGGCCCAGCCCCAGGGCACAAGTACTTGAGGCTGAACTGGAAGTCACTGCTGCTACTGGAAAGACATGAGACTTAGACCTCCGAGAACTGACTGAGTGCATGAGAACAATGCAGTGTGATATTAGCCAGTTGAAAGCTGGAAAGGGACCCTATAGCCCAGAAAGAACAGACAGAGGAAGATAAGGACACAGAAAACTGTACCCTGATCAATAGCCTTCCCATAGGAGAGCAGATCTATGATGTTGGAGATGTGGCAGTGAAGGCTACTTCTGACAGAAACCATGCCAGTTGTCTTTGGGGTTCATGGAAATTATGGAGCCATCAGAGTGAATGGTGATGTGTCTGCAACAGGAATTTTTTCCTCAGGAGGAAGTGCCAAAAATGTCTGATGAAGGTCACCACTGCCAACAACTCTTTCTTAGTTGAGGAGTAGTTCCACTCTGCGTTGTTCAGGATCCTGTTGGCTTATGCAACTACTCTTTCCTTCTCTCCAAATAGTTGAGCCAAGACAGAACCAATGCCAACTTCACTGGTATCTGTGCCTAGGACAAATGGTAGTTGTGGGCTAGTATTAGTGCAGACATGAGCCTCTATGTTAGTTCCATAAATGCTTCTTGGCATGCAGTAGTCCATTCTAGTGTTCCTCCCACTTCTATGCCAGCTTGTGCAGTGGCTGTGCCATTGTGGCAAAATCAGCAATGAATCTCTGACGGTATGAAGTCAGGCCAATGAAACTCTGCACCTCAGGGGCAGAACATGGCATCATCCAGGATTGGACAGTTTCCTCCTTTTCAGGTTCTGTCCTTATACCATGCCTTGAGATCACATGCTCCAGGTAATTTACTTCATCACAGAAAAAAATTGCATTTTGATGGATTCACCTTTAAGTTGGCTTGGCATAGCTAAGGTGGCTTGAACAGCTGGCTCAGTTCCAGTACACTAATGCTGATGCCCTGTCTAGGAGATTAAGCTTGGGCAGTACTAACAAGGAAGCTGGGACTGGGGAATGAAAAACTGCCAGCCTAGCAGCAGACTTGACCCCAAAAGAAAGGCTCACTGACAATGGGGAAGAAGCCCTGATGCAAGATGAAGGAGCCACAACTTTGAAGGAGACACAAATCACAGACTCATTAGTTTCCCATTTGAGGCACTGGAAGGAGGAAACACTGTTACGTCTTGCAGAAGAGGCCCAGGCAGGCCCAGGCATGTGACAATACAGAGAATCCTGGCCTGACTCAGACCTAGAGAAAGGGTTACTGCTTAGGCATCCAAGGGCAATGGAGAATTTTTTTTTATGCTCATCTAGAGGTCCCAAAGGGGTCGGTCCCAAAGATTCTGAAGGTGTTATGTAGCCGCAATAATTGGTGATATTTGGGGATAGATAGAGAAGCTTAGTCAAAGGGTTCAAAATTGGAACTAATGACCTGGATAGCACAGGGCTGTTTAGGACTGCATATAGTTTTGTTATACCTGTGGGGCCCATAAGGCAACTCATACTACACTCAGAGCACCTATGCTTACCACCCAGATGAACATGAAGCTACCCTCCTAGTAGAACTGTGGAATGGGTCAGATGTGCATAGAAAGGTATGTTAATCTCACAGAGTACCTAACACACTTGACAAGCATCCTCAGCACTGTTGGCCAAGCAGTAAAGTATCACCAGAGTAGGGCCACCCAGAGACAGAAGTAACGGTACAATTTAAGGATGTCTGTCCAGATATGCCTGGAAAGTGAGTTGGTTTAAATCAGAGATCACAGAAGGAAGTGAGGTCTGAGCACCAAGTTATAACAGAGGTATGAGGGCCCGTACAGGGTGGTCAACCAAGTATCAGAGATACTTTCTGAACTATCCCCTGTCCTGTGTGGGAACAGTTTTGCCCTACACTAGAAGAAGCTAAAACCCTACTTGAGTCTTGACCCAACTGAAGATATACCCAGCTGATTGTAGGACTGAGGCAATGGTTGAGAAAACTCTTTTGGTGAAGAGGTCAAATCTCAGGGCAGAGAAGGAGAACAGGTTAGGGCAAATACTGGTGTGTGCCCCATCAAGTAGGGTCAAGCTCTGATATAGCATATCCAGGTGTGACCCTATCGGAGTGAACTGAGTTGGGTGATGAGACAGAACCACTGGGGGTCACCCCAACCACAGAACCTGCTCTACAAAGTGGAGGTGAACCTATAATGGACCCAGATCTACGATGGGAACCTGAGGCCACAGAGAGAGCATATAGTCCCCCACTTGCACCAAGACTTCCACATGGACTAGTGCTGGATGCAAGTAGGTCTTCTTTCTCAGAGAGGAGGGTACCATGATGCATTTTCTAATAAAGGGACTACAACTGCTATCTGCCCTCACCACCCTGCATATCCCCATCCTTCTGGTCAGGTAAGAGGAAAGGCCCTGAACCATGACATGGCCAGGCTCTTTTTGGGTCAGGACCACATAGCAAGGAGGAGATGCAGGGAAGCTGAAGCAGGAGTCACATGGCAAACAGGAGCTAGAGAATAGCCCAGAAACTGTGGAAAGAGCCATGTGTGGAGAAGGCTGTGACTGCTGGACATTTCAGCTGGGTGCAGGTCTGTATAGGGCTTATAGGTATACAGCAGCAGCTTGGCAGGGATCTAGTGCAATGATGAGAGATACTAACTGAGCCTGGCTTGGAAACGCACAAGCTCCTAATTGCTTGGAATTGAGACTGGACTGGACAGGCACCCAGGCACTAATCTGAAGAGTGCTGACTCTCAGTTGGACTACCACAGGGACATAAAAAAGAACCACTGTTGCTCACTTTGATCTGCACCATTTCCCTTTCCTGCCAGCCCTAGTAAATTTGAACTGACCAGGGCTACCTACAAGGCCTAGCTGCTGAAGCACACAAGTGCTTGTCTAGTGCTGGCACAGTAGGGGTTTGGTATATGGGGCAGCATCAATAATCAAAAAACCATACACTAAGTAACCCCTCATCCCCATGCACACACACATATAGTATTTGGCAGAAGTCCTTTAGCTCAATTTCCTATCTGCCAGGGTGAATATTCAATAAGTCAATGTCCCGTTAACAGTCACTTTCCCTCTTCCCCTCCTTCACTACACCTCACTCATGGTTTGTTGTCAATGGTTAGCAAAGACCACATTTCAGGCTATTCTATCTCCAGTCCATAGGGAAGCATTTCCTGATCCAATCCTGAGGCTCCATCACCTAATCCAGCTATGGTGACTACAGTTCTATTGGTGCTGGGTAGCAGGGTCCTCACCAGAGTCCATCAGCTCTGCTTCTTTCTGCTTCTTCAGCAAGGAGACACTTCTCATTACCTCATTGCATATTCTTTCATGGAGAGTCAATATCATATGGGACCTTTGAGCTCTTGCCACCTAGAATGCATTACCACCAGGCAATAGGAGTCCCTTTCTCCCTCTTCTTCTTTTGTGTCCAGGCACTAGGCTTTATTATCCAGCCATGCCAGATTGAGGTTTGTGTTAGGGTGCCCCTCATCTACGGCATATTTGGTGCAGTTCTCATGCCCCTTTTTCAGTTAATGAGGAGGATAATGTTTCGTTACCCTTCAACTCAAAGCTTACCTGAATTTTGACCCAAATCAACAAAACTGTTACACAACAAAAATGCAAATGAGATCTGACTCATTCAGTCACTTCCCCCTGTTCACCAATAGATGGTGATGGAGAACTACTTCTCCTATGGAGCTTTTGTCCATATGATGTTCTGAAGAAGCTTTGAGCCATGTCCTCCTCTGCTCAACGACAGATGGTAGTGGCAAGGGCCTAAATTCTCAAAGGTATTTAGATACCTAACTCCCATTGATTTCAGTGGGTGCTAGACACCTAAATAACTTTGAGGACCTGGGCATAGCCATATGCTTTAGAGCTTCAGGCCACAGAGTTTACAACATCATCAATTCTACTTTGAGAGTCTGGGATGAAAAAAAATCACTATTCAGTATAAAGTCAAACTATATTGGACTTCATTTTAAAACAACGTTTGTCATGTTTCTTCTTTTTGCGCATAGGGACTCCAGTCATTGAATAAGGCCCCATTTTGCTAGGTGCTGTACAAGCCAGTAATAAAAAGACAGTATTTGACACAGAGAACTCTCAATATAGGCTTCTGACAAGATGCATCAGGTGGTTGAACCAGAGTTGAAGGAGAACAAGGTGCAATTTTTGTATGGCAAGTAGTACTCTTGGTTCAACATTTGCCTAGCCATGAATGCAAAATAAAATGGCTAAATGTGTGAGTAAATTATTGTTTGGAGTGTTGTTGTAGGTGTATTCATCCCAGGATACGAGAGAGACAAGATGGATGAGGTTGTATCTTTTATTGAACCCATTTCTGTTGGTAGGAGAGACAAGCTTTCAAGCTATATAGAGCTCTTCTGTAGGTCAGGTCTTAGACCTGAAGAAGAGCTCTGTCTAGCTCAAAAGCTTGTCTGTTCCACCAGCTGAAGTTGGTCCAATAGAATATATTACTCACCCTCTTATCTGTGTAAATTATCGTACATTACCATTTACACACTCGGTTCCCTGGTTTGGGTAAGTAGTCATGGTCATACATCTAAATTAAGCATTCATTAATTTGTTTAAAAAACAGAACCAGTATGCCTGCAAAAACCAAACCCACAGCAGCCCAACCTGGCTTAATCCTGCAAAGACATACATAGGTGCTTCATTTAGACTACGTGAGTAATTCCAATGACTTCAGTGAGACTACTCACATGCATAAAGTTAAGTATGTGCATAAATCTTCACATAATTAGGGCCTACTTTAATTACTGTAATTTGTATGTTCAGTGTTTAATTTCTAAGTGAATTCCATTCCATTCTGAAATAAGTCTTTTATTTTTAGCTTTAGGCTGTTTTCTTTCCTAACAGTTGAAGTAATTGTGGTCATGCAGGGCTGATAGTTGTCAAAGCAAAAAACAACCAGGTGAGGGGAAAATATTTAGCAAAAATGCCACTTTTTTCCCCACACAGGGGGAAAAAACTCCCCCGTGCAAACAAACTAGTTTGTGTGAAATTTTTTCCCCTCAGCTCTGTACTTTTCTTTGAACACCTGTCAGTTGTTGTTTAATTGGGCAACAGATGATGTGGATTGATAGTTTTTTCCCCACTGTATCTCATTTCCATCTTTCAACTTGCTTAGAGTTTTGTTTGATGTTGCTGTATAAACTTTGAAGAGCTTTGCTGATAAAATTATTCTTAAAACCACCTGCAGATTGTTGGCTTTAACTGGGCTACAGCTGGTGTTGATGGCATCTGATGCTTTTTTTTACTGCCTGATTGGCTGTTTGCTATTGTTTATCAGTCTCTTCCTACATTTTTTCTTTTTTCCTTTAGGTTGCTCATAAACAGAGACAGTCCTGAACCAAAACATTGGATCCAATCACTGCTGGTCTTTGAGGGATAGATTTTTTTCACCTGACTTCTCTGTTTACCATAGTCTAAACCAAAACCACAAATCCAAATATCCCTAAATTGTGGGGAGTTTAAAATATAGATCTGAAGTTTGTGACTAGGGCCCATCTCTAGGCAGAAGCAAATTCAGTCATCCTTGTGTAGTGTAAGATCTGGTGATATTCTCTGGATGGAGATATCTAGGCGGACTGTAAAATATGCCTCTGTATGGTGTTAGTTCTGGAAATAATTCCTGAACAAGGTGAAAGGTTTTGTGAGAAAATTTTGCACCCAGATTTTACACAGAGATCAGAATGGGAACTCAACAATTCATACGGGATGGGTTTGGAGAGTTACCCACAGCAAAATGTCTGAAGTATAGAGTGTAGCAGACTGAGTGGCAAATGGGTACAGGCTTGCTGTGTTGAGAAGAGAAAATAATAAGTACTCTCAAGTATCCTAGAAGTAAAGGTTTATTCAGTATTCTGTGTTTAAAGGTCCTTAGAAACTTAAAACTGTCATATGTAAATAATAGTTGTTCAGAGGAGTCAAACTTTTGCTTATCAGTGTTCTGTTAAAGTCAGTATTATAATATCTTTCTTGGTGTAGGGAGAAAAGGGTTAGCAACAACACAAGAACTGAAACCTAAAGAGGCAGCTTTATAATTGGCTTGATGGTCCTGGTTTAGACATTAGATAACAATTTGGTTTCAGCATTAAAATATTTAGCCAGCTCTAAGTTATAGAATTGATTGACTTGAGTGAAATTCTTTACTTACGGTTTATAACCAACCAGAAAGCCATCTCCTTAAAAATTCTAATAAGGAAAGTAAAGACTAATTATTTGTTTTATTAATCTAATGATTTAACTAATTTGATGATTTAATTTCAATCCAATATTGAAAACTAATGTATTGATTTGATCTTGATTTGAAGGTTGTATTTACTTTATTCTTAGTTTAGTAGCAGCAGCTAAGCTTTGGTGATGTATTTTGTTGATTTTATTTTAATAGTTTTTATCAAATTTATAAAACACGGATCCAAAACCTTTGAGGACCTGGGTGGACACCAGCTTGTCAACCTAAAAGCTTGGCCAGCTCCCCTTAATTAGCCTTTGGTTCACACAATATACATCTATCAAAATGATTTTGACCCCATGGGCTGGGATACTGATCAGAGGTATTTTGGAAAAAGAGGAAAGTCCATATGGACAAAGGGAAAGAACAACATAGGCTATTGAACAAATGCTCTATAGACTTGAGATTGACTTCAGCCACAGGCAAAATAGATGATCACAGATATTAATTAAAGGGAGAGTGCAGGAGGGCACTGAGGCAACTATGATTTAAATGGAGATAATCAGAACAGATTCACAAATGGAAAATCATATCTAACAAATCTGATCGTTTAGACTGAAAGGTTTCCTGTCAAATGGTCAAGTAAATTAATGTTAATCTGCTACTACATTAAAAACAATCACATGGTCAGTAAGTGTGAAATTATAGTGGGGATGAGCAACTTGAATAATGGGCCTGGAAGTAAAATGGGGGGTTTATATAGAGAGATGGAATGAGTTGACTAGTGGAGTACCCGAAGGATCAGTTTTAGAACTAGGTCTGGTTTTGTTCAGATTATACAAAGAAGTTCAAGGGAGACACAGGCAATGGTGTGACTCAGTGTATAGCGTTGTGGGGTGAAAAATTGCTTAGCATAAAGAGCTAGTACAATTTTCCTTTGCTCTCTTAGATTCCTTGCAACTGCCCTCCTGCTCCTCATAGTCCCTCATTCCTCTATACATTCCTTGTGGTCTACTGTTGGTGATAGCATTGATGTGATAAAAGACAGCATCTGTCTAGCGTTCCCCTGGTCCTAGATGCGGATACATCCCCTTAGGGCAGCTCTAGTGAGAGTTCAAATGCAGTTTGTCTTGAGCTAACTCCTCCACTGTGTCTTTCATCTGCGGGAATCTTAAAGGTTACACACCAGGGATCAAGTGAGCCGTAGTAATCATGTTTTAATTCTCATTGGAGTTGATGGAGTTGCCTTTGATTTATACCAGGGTAAATGAGAGCATAATTTAGCTGTGTGGGCTTGACACTACACACTATGGTAACAGTGTCACATGAATAAGGGCAAGATAGAGTGACGGACAAGATGGAGTGTGCAGGTGATGCTGATTCTTCATCACTGAGAGCCCTGCTGGCCAGCCAGCAAGTGACTCCTGCTTTGCAGCTGGAGAGAGACTTAAGAGGAGTGCACATAGTCAAGCACCTCATTAGCATGAGGGCCATACGTAAGCCTATGACTCTTCAGACACGTCCATTCTCTCCCTACATTCAGCCCTTTTTTTACCCTACATCTTTAACAAGCAAGTAAGCCGCCACCCATCATGCTTGAGACTTACTATTGCTCAGTATGGAGGAACTATCCCTACTCCTTAACTTCACTTGTGTGCACACACATCTCCCACTTGCATTTGTACTGACACACAACCACATGTATTCTGCTGTATGTAGTGCACAGAGTTACAGCATCAAAGTGTGTATGTGTATGAGTTTGTGTTTCTAGAGGTTATTTTAGTCATTGTCTGTTGCATTGTTTCATTTTGCACCCCTCAGGTTGATGATGGGGATACACGACGCATCATGTATTTAAGCAGAGTAGCTAATGAGGAATATAGTCCCATTGTAGTACGTTATATCTCCCATAACATTAGCCCATTATTCTCTTGGACTTTACCACTGATCTCACATTGATATGTTTCTGATTCATGAAGTGCTTGTTTTGAATTATGAAATATTTTAAGAATGCCTTTTGACTACAGTGAATTGTATTGATTACCTAATTATCATAATGTTTTAGGATGATCTGTGACTTCACAGTCCCTGGGCAGAATCTTAACATGGAAGGCTTGCAAAAACTGTGTGGGTAGGTGTTGAAATATCAGAAAATAGATCCTGTAAATGAAAGAACAAGTACAGTGTGTTCTTATAAGCCATATGTATGTCTTGCATACTAGCATAAAAAGGCAAGGCACTGTGATTAGGACCTGCGGCTTGGAATGAAGCACGAAGCAGTGCTATGATATCTTACCATGTCCATGGTATATCAGCAGAGGTAGTTCATGCCACTTCTAGGCAAAATTATCAGTGGCAGTCAATCCTTATTAGATTGGATAGTGTAGATTTTCTTGGATGCCTATAGGAAGTCAGTGGGAATTACAGCATTGTGTCCAAAACACTTGAATCAGCAAAATTAGTTTGGAAATCTCACCAAAACAGAATCTCTAACAAGATTCCCAGTCTTTATTTCGCTTCTTGTCAGGTCACAACTAAGGTACCACAAAAAACAACTTTTCCCACTATACTGGCATTTTTGGTGCTTATCAGAGCTATGAAATGTAGATGTGGGTTAAAATTTGGGTTTAAAAATATACATATATTTGCATGCTAGGCTACATGGAATCCAGAGCCTGGACAAAGTGTAGACTTCCCAAGACAAGGAAAGAACTATTTGTGATCAGGAAAAAGAAGTTTTTATCTTCAGTCCACATTACATTAAAAGTAATGGCAAAATACCTGGAAAGGAGAATTTGCAAGAAGCCCTACATTTGCAGATTTTACTTTGTATATGATTTTTTTTAACCTGTCATGGGTTCAAATTAGATTTGGATTCAAATTCTGTTCAGGATACATAAAAAAGAAGGTGATGTTTTTAACCAAGTTCATGTTTTCTACATCCCAAAACTTTGTCACCATAGGCAGCTTTGATCAATAAGATTCAGGACTGAATAGCAGGGGATGATGCAGGTAGGCAGTGAAGGGCATTGTCAAAATTGGCTGGGAAGAGCTGGGAAAGCTACTGACCTGACCATGCTTTATTAATGTTAGTGCTGCTTGTCTCCCATTACTACAGTAACTAAATTCACTTTCATTCTTTTCCTAAAATTAATTGCTTGATAAACTAGAACATAACTTTTTGCCAAAGTTGTTCTTTGAATAAACTTATGGGTCAATGAGAATCCTACACTAGAACTCTCCCAAACATTGTCAGGTCTGAAATCTGAACCTGTGTCCAGATTTGAATTTCTGCAGCACTTCCTCATCTCTGCAACACGCTGAAGCAAAACCCCAGATAAGAACACTAGTGAAATTTAGGGTGCTCTGGATCCAGATCCAAATACTGTGACATGGACACGTCTCTAGTAATAACTAAGTTAAGGACTCTGGCTCTTTTCCTTGGATTTGGCCGAGCTGTGCTTGGCACGGGATCTAATGGAGGGGGCCAAAAATGGCCTTAATCTCTGGGGCTGCAGAGGGCTCAACCATCCCTCAGTATAAATGTGAGCAGCTGCAGCCCCCTCACTGAAGACATTCCACTGAGGTGCGCCCTATACCAGGACATTCTGGAGGCGATGGCACAAATCTGTCTATGCTGTCTCTAATCTCTCCAAGAGTTCTCCATGCCAGTGGAATCCCCAGTGCAGAGGGACTGTAGGATGGGCCAGGATCTGTCCCTGTATCTGAAAACTCTGGGCTGTTGCATGCAAGTAAAAACAATGCCTTTACCAGTCACTCAGGTTTAGAAAAGTTCCATCTACATTTTCTGTTTGAAAAGGGTATGGACAGTGATAATGGAAGAGGAGTCCTGGGGAAAGCCAGCCAGAGGCATTTAGTGAGGAAAAGTGTCAAATAGGTGGATGGCTGAAGTAATAAGAATGTTAGGTTTATGCTCCATTATAGAAGACAGCAGAATGGTTAGGGCACTGCTAGGCTTGTGATGGCACTGACATGCAGGAATATATGTTGTACAGATTATATTTAGCATAAGAACTCAATTTTAATGTGGAGTTTAATTATATTGTTGAAAAGTGAATATTTTTATTAATGAAGAACTGTGGGATGTTCTGACGTCCTGCATATACAGATGTAGCCAAACAGACCTGATCTTATAACCAGCTCTTACTCTCAGAAAACACCCCATTGACTTCACTGGCATTATTCATATGCGTGAGAACTCCTCATGTGGGTAATGCTTGCAAGATTAGTCCCATATTTTGCAAAACATAAGCATCAAAGTCCTGACATAATCAGCACAGGAGGTAATAAGATTGAGGCAATCAAGATCTCGTTTATATGTTGCCCATTCATTGCTTTTGCTAAATAAGGTCTGGATTTGCTCCTTAGGTTCCACTGATTTACCCCGGTGGAACCCAGGTTGTGAGCCCTTGGTGGTGGTAAATCTGCCTGAAGCAGGGGTCCACACCATCTCATTTTACATAGGTGACACAAAGCTAGCTGGTGCAGGCCTAAAATGAGCCCAAGAGCAGAAAAGCCAGGTCAGATGGAACTGCACAGGTTCACTGGCTCTCCTATATGGTCTCCTCAGAACTTGGCAGATTTACAACTGTGCTCTCCCAGCAGAATTCCCAGAGGAAGTTGGCAGTGGTACTGCTACCACTCACTGCCAGAAATTAATCCCTTCTGGAAAGTAGCTGCCTACACAGGTATAAGGGGTACAGAGTGCAGCCTCCCAGAACAATGGAATGTTCAGTCTGGATGTATTGTATTAATATAATATACCGATAATAGATTAGACATAAATAAATGTTCTATTTCTTACAGCAGGTATGCATATCTTAGATATATTTTACAAATGCATGTGCTTTGCCAGTCTCTGTACAGTGGCAATTCCCATCTGCCTGGATTTTGCTGTAGCCCCTTATACTTTTCTTAAGAGTCATGCAGACATTTTTGGGAGCTGTCAGATACTTTTCTTGGCCAAGACCTCTTCTGTAGTGCTTTTCATCAGAAGATCTCAAAGCACTCTTACAAAGGAGATAAATGCTTAGGTGTTTTTGTATGCTTCAATCTGAGGATTCCACTGAAATTGTTTTATTTATTGTTTGTATTACAACAGCCCCTCAAGGGCCCAACTGAGATCAGGGTTCCATTGTGTTAGGCACTGGGCAACCACAGAGTAGAGTCCCTGCTCCAAAATGCTCAACGATCTAAATCGACGGGACAGACAAAACATGAGAGGGGGAAACAGAGAGATGAAGAGACTTGTTCAAGACTACACTGCTGCTCAGTGGCAGAGCCAGGAGTAGAACCCAGGGGCAAAATCCTAGACTTGTTGAAGCTAATGGGAGTTTTGCCATTGACTTCAGTGGGGTCAGGATTTTACTCTAGGTCTTTTGACTCTGATACTAGTGCCCTAACACAACATGGGCTGTCAACGACAACATACATGGAAGGAAACATAGCAGCTGCTTAACAGTGCCCAGTTACACTGTATATCCAGGTTGGAGAAGAACAGAACATCTCACATCCCACTGAAATTGCAGGGGGCTTTTTATCTAAGGAAAATGCAATTACCTAAATTGGGAATTTGTTCAGGATTACAGGACAAAGGTTGTCAGAGGAATTGTAAGGAGTAACCCTGATTATAACCTTGGTTTCATATAATCTCCATGTCACTGCTTCTGATCTCATCTGAGTCATATCTGCTTAGTTTCTCCCTCTAATTTACTTTCATCTTCTTTAAATCGTGTACAATGTTCTAATTTTACTAAGAATAATGTAATTGAAAAGCTTTCCACTCCTCATTGCCTTCTCAAACAAACAGTAAAGGCATCATCCCTGTGTGTTATCATAACAGCCCGTGAAGCAGAACAAATATTATAGACTGACATTCTCAGAGAGAAATGTGTTGTGGCTGCATCTCAATAAAATGCTAATGCTGCCTTCTCAATCAAAGGGATTACCACATTTCATGGGTGATAGAGTCATTACTCCAGGCTATCTCTTATGTATATTTAAATTTCTGTTGCGAGGGTTATTTTTTCTCCATAAGATGCACGTTATGAAATCAGCAACATGTTTCTGTTTCATACTGGAGAAATATGAGACTGACAATTTATTCAAGGGGAGATGTTGTTGCCTAGTGGATAGCATGTTGGAGTGGGTGAGGGATAGGAGATGCTGGTTCAACTCTTGGCTCTTCCACTGCTGAGTGCTGTTCTATGCCTCAGTTTCCCCATCTGTAAAATGAGGATAATGATGCTGATCTCCTTTGTAAAACTCTTTGAGATCTACTGATGAAGAGTGCTATATAAGAGTTAGATATTAGTATTACAGCCTAGATAATCTATTACTAGGGATAACCAAGAGTCATGTTAAGACCATGGCATATGTATTTCTGCAATCCTTCCTTAATTTTCAGTTCAGATGTTTACAGAGTCTATTCCCCATCTCCGTCCCCACCCTCAAAGAAAGACAGACAAATGCACCTACAATAATGTGATGTAAACTTTTAGTTTTCCAATGTCCTGGGCCACATCTGTTAGACAAATAGTGCTCATTCTGCCATCCTTACAGAAGAAAAGATATTGCTTCACCAATCTTGTCTCTCTCTCATTCTTACCAAAGATAATCCATCTCCTTCATATGATACCATGCACATGAGGACTCTATCTACGGGGATGTAGTTTTTCACTTATTTATTGACTGTTTAGATAATTTCCTTACGCAATATGGGTAATATTATTTTGAAATAAAAATATTAAAACACTTAGATAATAATAAATTAAACAGACTGGATAAAAATAGTAATGGCCACTTAAATATATACCTGAGTGTGAATCAAATTCTTCTCAATTTATGTCAATAATTCTGTTGATGCCAGTGAGACTGCTGATGCAATTAAGACAAGCAGGGTTTGTTTTTGACCTAGTGTAGCCATTGGTCAGAATTAGCTGATTAAATAATGAAAGACTAATTGGAATATATATATGTGCAAAGGGCAATTAAGGCTTGAAGGGCCTGTATATGGAAGGTCAGTGGGAATGTGAGTACAGATTTAAACTTGGTGATAGAATTCTGGCTCAGTTTTTCTATATCCTGCTTGAATTTTCATCTTTGATTTTACATTGACAACTTGGGCTTTTTTATGGCAGGGTTACACAGCACTTCAGAAATCACTGCCTGCTTCTTAAGTCAGACAAAGGGGATTTGCTAAGTGAGGGAGCCAAGGAAAATAATGTTAAAAGATGCAAAATAAATGCTCCGTTAAACTGTTAGCAAGAGAGCAGCTGCCTTCTAAAATCAGTTTCATGCCAATAATTCGCTCTGTTTCTGGGGAGTGTGTGCAGTATTTCTCTGAAGATTGGCAGATACAGATTGATCAAACACAACAGATTAACATGCAAGATGACTATGTGAAAAATGCTCCTAACTGCAAAATCATACATCCTGTCACATTTTTAAATGAGACTGCAGAGGGTAGAGGGGATACTTATTTGATGGTCTAACAATGAACATTGATTCCTTGTTTTTTAAACAAAGGATTTTGAGAAACCTATAAAACCATTTATCCTTGTGGTATCTGGTGGTGCACAGCATGATATGCTAGCAATATGCCATGAACAGTGAGACACTAGTCTATCATACAGTTGCTATATGCATGGGAGGCCAAGAGGCTTAAATATAACTTAAAGGTTATAGACTGAAAAATAACAGATATCTGTGAATTTCAGGGCTGTAATTCCATCAGGGGATTCTGATGTCCAAAATCACAAGAGTGAGGCTAAATCACCAACATATTAAGCTAGGAGTAGAAATGATGTTAAAGCAGAGGATTCAGAAGCAAGATTTCAGGGTTCTGTTCATGTTTCTGCCATGACTTGTTGTGTAATCCTGAGCAACCTAGTTTACCTCTCAGTGACAAAACGCCAAATCAGTCCTCTACATTGCAATACCTGCATAGGTATCAGGAATCTTTGTGAGGGTTCCTGTGTGTGTATGTATGTATGTATGTGTGCAATGCAGTTTGCTCTGCCCTAAACAATATAATGATGGTGGGCTTCCTGCTCACAAACCCCATTTATCTTCTCCGTTCCAGGCATGGCCCAATATCTAAACAAATACTTTGCTTCAGTCTTTAATGAGGCTAATGAGGAGCTTGGGTATAATGATAGGATGACAAATGGGAATGAGGATATGGAGGTAGATATTACCACATCCGAGGTAGAAGCCAAACTCAAACAGCTTAATGGGACTAAATCGGGGGGCCCAGATAATCTTCATCCAAGAATATTAAAGGAACTGGCACATGAAATTGCAAGGTCATTAGCAAGAATTTTTAATGAATCTGTAAACTCAGGGGTTGTACCGTATGACTGGAGAATTGCTAACATAGTTCCTATCATTAAGAAAGGGAAAAAAAGTGATCCGGGCAACTACAGGCTTGTTAGTTTGACATCTGTAGTATGCAAGGTCTTGGAAAACATTTTGAAGGAGAAAGTAGTTAAAGACATTGAGGTCAATGGTAATTGGGACAAATTGCAACATGGTTTTACAGAAGGTAGATCATGACAAACCAAACTGATCTCCTTCTTTGAGAAGGTAACGGATTTTTTAGACAAAGGAAATGCAGTGGATCTAATTTACCTCGATTTCAGTAAGGCATTTGATACGGTTCCACATGGGGAATTTTTAGCTAAATTGGAAAAGATGGGGATCAATATGAAAATTGAAAGGTGGATAAGGAACTGGTTAAAGGGGAGACTACAACGAGTTGTACTGAAAGGTGAACTGTCAGGCTGGAGGGAGGTTACTAGTGGAGTTCCTCAGGGATCAGTTTCTGGGACCAATCTTATTTAATCTGTTTATTACTGACCTTGGCACAAAAAGTGGGACTGTGCTAATAAAGTTTGCTGATGACACAAAGCTGGGAGGTATTGCCAATACAGAGAAGGACCGGGATATCTTACAGGAAGATCTGGATGACCTCATAAACTGGTGTAATAGTAGTAGGATGAAATTTAATAGTGAAAAGTGCAAGGTCATGCATTTAGGGATTAATAACAAGAATTATTGTTATAAACTGGGGATGCATCAGTTGGAAGTAACAGAGGAGGAGAAGGACTTCGGAGTATTGGTTGATCACAGGATGACTATGAGCCACCAATGTGATATGGCCGTGAAAAAAGCTAATGCTGTTTTGGGATGCATCAGGCGAGGTATTTCCAGTAGAGATAAGGAGGTGTTAGTACCGTTATACAAGGCACTGGTGAGACCTCATCTGGAATATTGTGTGCAGTTCTGGTCTCCCAGGTTTAAGAAGGATGAATTCAAACTGGAACAGGTACAGAGAAGGGCTACTAGGATGATCCGAGGAATGGAAAACCTGTCTTATGAAAGGAGACTCAAAGAGCTTGGCTTGTTTAGCCTAACCAAAAGAAGGCTGAGGGGAGATATGATTGCTCTCTACAAATATATCAGAGGAATAAATACCAGGGAGGGAGAGGAATTATTTAAGCTCAGTACCAATGTGGACACAAGAACAAATGGATATAAACTGGCCATCGGGTAGATTAGACTTGAAATTAGATGAAGGTTTCTAACCATCAGAGGAGTGAAGTTCTGGAACAGGCTTCTAAGGGGAGTAGTGGGGGCAAAAGACATATCTGGCTTCAAGACTAAGCTTGATAAGCTTATGGAGGGGATAGTTTAATGAGATTGGTCTTTGACTATTAGTGGTAAATATGCCCAATGGCTTGTGATGGGATGTTAGATAGGGTGGGATCTGAGTTACTACAGAGAATTCTTTCCTGGGTGTCTGGCTGGTGAGTCTTGCCCACATGCTCAGGGTTTAGCTGATCATCATATTTGGGGTCGGGAAGGAATTTTCTTCCAGGGCACATTGGCAGAGGCCCTGGGGGTTTTTCGCCTTCCTCTGCAGCATGGGGTACCAGTCACTTGCTGGAAGATTCTCTGCACCTTCAAGTCTTTAAACCATGATTTGAGGACTTCAATGGCTCAGGCACAGGTTTGGTACAGGAGTGGGTGGGTGAGATTCTATAGCCTGCGTTGTGCAGGAGGTCAGACTAGATGATCATAGTGGTCCCTTCTGACCTTAAAATCTATGATTCTATGATCAGGGGTACAAATCTATCCATGCAGAAAGCTGAATGCCTGTACATTGGCTTTGGGTCTCTGCAGCTCTTGTCCCACTCCCAAGTACCCTAGCAAGTACCCACTCCCAATTACCATGCTACCAAGGATTCATTATCTGATGCCTGCCCTTAAAATTCCTGTTTAAGGTAACTTAAGGTAACTTCCCAGCACAGAAGGGACTCTTCCAAAGAATGGTGCTTCCCTCCTGTGCAAGGCTGCAACAGGAGAAAAAGTCCTTGTGCCCTCCCTCCACTTGCTTTCCTATGTAGGGGTCAGTCACAAAAGAGCTCAAAATATATATCAATGGTGTAAAGAAACGTGAATATATTTTCCAAATATATCAAACAATTGGGGAACACTGGGAAATAAGTGAACCCAGTGCAAATAGTGTTGGTCAAAGGTTCCAAACTTTCAGCTGTGGGAAATGAACTCCGCTATAGGTCTACAGAATAAATACAGCATGAGTAGTATCAATACAAGCTTAGCCTTCACTGCCTTCTTGGTGTGCCTCAATCCTGCTCTATATAGTTGTCTAATTTTTTTGTCCATTTAATCATTTGCTTCTCTGCTGAGAATACCAATTAGTGCCAACTGTGGTGATTTTTTTTCTGCAGACACCTGTTCACTAGGAACTAGTCTAAAATTTCCAATAAGATGGCTATTGGCTCATAAGCTATTGAACAGATGGCAGATGGCTTTGACACCCTACTGAGCTAGGCCAGATTTAAGCTGGTGATATAAACCTGAAAGTTTATTATCCTGCCATTAGTTTTATATGGACTGAGATCACCACCTCATTATGCAGATGCCAACTTTCGGTCACCATTTACCTATGCTAGATGCAAACTAGCAACCAAGTAGTGAAAGATTCTATCTAATTAAAAAATCCCCTGAGTCATCCAGTCTCTTTGAATGACTAGTGTAAATAATAGATGGCCTGGAGATAGATGAAATTCTCAACATCTTCTTTGTTTCAGTCTTCAACACAAAGGGAGAGGAGAGAGAAGACAGGAGGCAGCTAAGTGAGATAAATGTGAATGAAGGTCTGGGAATATGAGGAAAGAGATTTAATAAGAAATAGGTAAAAGAACACTTCAATAATTTAAAATATCTATAAATCTGTGAGGGCCTGATGACATTTAGCCAAAGGTTTGTAAGGAACTGTCAGAGGAACAATGACAATCCACTAGGCATATTAGAGAACCTATAGAGAGCAAGTAACGAGACAGAGTACAGAGATGAATGGCAAAAACACTGCAATAATCTTCAAAAAGGAGAAGAGAAGAGGGATGGGGGAAAATCCAAAGAATTATAGACTAATTACACTCAGCACTGGGTAAGGTTGCATTCTGTAGTTTAGTGCATGTAGTTTGTTTGTTTGGTGAGGTTACACAGTTACTTATGGAGCCAGATTTTTTATTATTATTTGTATAGCTAGAAACCCTAGTCATGGACCAGGATTCCATTGTACTAGGTGCTGTACAAGTACAGAACAAAAGACAGTACCTGTCCCAGAGCTCTTACAATCTGAGTATAAGACAAGAGACAACTCCTGGATCCTGACAGAAAGGGGAGTACAAGGAAACAATGAGACAATATTGATCAGCATGGTAGTCAGAGGTCTCAGCATACCAGCAGCCTAACTGTTGCCACATTTTTGGTAGGCATCACAGCAAAGGCGAGTTTAATGAGGCATCTGAAGGTGGATAATGAGATTACTTTACGGAGCTTTACATGGAGCATCTCCCAATTGTGAGAGGCAGCATGGGAGACGGGGCCGGCTCTAGGACCGGGCAAACAGTGCTGTTGCCATTGGTGCCAACTTTCAGGGGGCACTACACAGGTGTGCTGCTTTTGTTTTCCCCTGTCCTCGGCTGCTTGTGGTGGGAGAGGGTGTTGAAAATATTTTCTGCCCTCACTGGCAAAATGGCTAAGGCCGCTCCTGGTTGGTGAAGCACAAAGGTGCTGGTTTCAGAATTTAATAGGTGTGCAGTGGAGGGCTGATTGAAGGTGAGTGTCAACAACTCAGTAGCAAATGAGAGATGATACCTAGGGAGGAATGACTGTGAAGGCCCCTGAAAGTGAAGACAAGCAGCTTATGTTTGATATCTCCCAGGCATCTTATTTTGTTTGTACCCCAAAGCTCATATGCAAGTTATTTTTTTCTGGGAGGTGTAATTCATTTGTCTCTATTCAATACACAGGAAGGTATTTTATGTCTGTCTCGAGATCCCTGCTAGATACTTCTATAATATGTGCATGTAGGCTTTCTTCCTACTTGTGCTATACCTTTTGAAGTAGTAAGCACTGGGGTACAACACTGCAGTTTGATTTGCGTGTAATTTCTAGAGCTGTGAAGAGCACAGAAATTCCATTTTGGGAAGGATTTTGAGATTTTTAAATTTGGCTTCATTCAGAATCAGAACAAAACCCCCAAAATTTTAAAATTCTCTGTGAAGGAAAATTGAAAAAAAAAAAACATTTTGTGTCAGTCAAAAACATTCTTGATCTAATGCAAAATAAAAACAATTTGAAACAAACCTTCATGTCATGTGGCAAAAGCCATCTATATGATAGGGTTTCTGGGGAGAGTTGAGGGCCTGGGCACTGGATGTTCTGTGTTTTGCTGCTGTACACACTGTGTGGAATGTTAATTTTTCTATTCTATTGGGTTGCCAATATTTTAATTGGCTTTAAACTTAATTGGTGTTAGGACTCCTAAAGCTTGTGCATAGGTGTTCTTTATATTATGCTTTAAATCTAAAGAGTAAGTAAATTAATGCTTTTCACAGATGGAAAACTAGGATTGAGTTTGCAGGGCTGCCGAAGTGGTGGTGGGGGAATCTTCTGCCTTACAAATTAAGTAAAATTGTTCTGAAATCTCTGAGATAAAATAAAAATGGAAACTTCTGGTGCCATTGTAGCTACTTCTCAAAGCCATGCTTCACTTTAAACACTTAAGATGAGTGGAGTTATATTCCTCTCAATGTCCCACTAATTATAGTCATGACAATTATCATGTACAATTGTATTATTACCATAAGCTGTTATAACAGGACTGTGATCTAGAGCAAAGTCTACAACAGTGAATATACTTTAGTTTCAAAATGATCTGAAATGCTTTTGCACAGATTGCCTGAGCACCCACGTAAACTGGAGTAGGTGTCAAAAATCCTGTCAAGTTGCTAGGCTTCTCTTATGCCTGAGAACATGACAAATGCCTGAAGTCCCAATTCTGCAGTATATAAAGTATGGGTGAACTGCTGTGCCTGCATGGAGTCCCATTGATGTCATTGGCTCAGCAGTCCACCCAGTTTGTTATAAATTGCAGGACGGGGGCCTAAATCAGTAACTACTAATATATGCTATCACCCCATCTCTGCTGCCACCCTTTTGATTGTTTTTTTACCCGATTCACTTTAATTTTAAGCATGCACTTAGGTCCATTGTGTAAAATCCTGGTCCCACTGAAGTCAACAGGAATTTTACAATTGACTTCAATGGAGCTAGGATTTATCCCACTGTCTTTGGTGGGACTTAAGCACATGTGTTAGTGCTTTGCTGAACTAAGACAGACTAGAGCCTGTGCTTAAAAGTTATGCACATGATTCTTTGCTTTACTGAATCACGTCCCTATTGCATAATGTTTAAAGCTCAGTCTCTGAATTCTCTGGGTCAGTGATACCTGACCCGTATATCTGGGTCTCTATGTTAAAGAGTCCTAATCTCCTTTTTGGGTCCTTATGTTCTAGGATAACAATAATAATAAACAGCGCAGAAGGGTGCATTCCCTGCAA
Organism: Trachemys scripta elegans; assembly: GCF_013100865.1. Lineage (NCBI taxonomy): Eukaryota > Metazoa > Chordata > Testudines > Emydidae > Trachemys > Trachemys scripta. Next base: position 34,134,057 of record NC_048301.1, read on the forward strand.
ACACTGCTTAGGATGTTATCGATATCACAAACTCCATCATGGTCAAACTGAACCCTTTGAGATCCTGCATCTGGTTTTGGGGAGGTAAGCAAAGGAACTAATTTCAATACAATTCTATTTAAAAAAAAGCATTTACTTGTAGCCCATAAACCTTAGGCATTCTGCTAATGATTTCAGGTCTCAATCAGTTTCTTTCTTTTCTTAAGAATAATAAAAAAAAGCTCATTTCAGTTCACCTTTAAACATTTCTGCAAATTACTCATAATTACACCAATTTCAGGAGTATTAGTTCTTTACATTGTACAGAATTACAATGAAACCTTTTGGTTTTTTGCTATTAAGTGTAATTTAAGGATTTTTGTTCCCTCCTGGATCAGGTGCATTAAATATGAAATGATTTGTCTTAGTCGCTTCTGGAAGTTAAAGTACATCTTCCTTAATTCATTGTCTTGGATAAAGGACAGTGATTGTAATTCCAAATCATTTTACATTATACATACATTATAGTCTTTGTTCTAATTAATTTCTCCTATTTGTTCTCTGATCATAAGCTTTTGACACTCAAGAAGAGATAAAGTAGAGGCTGATGGGATTTTTAAAAATCAGCAAACAGAAAAATCTTTGGTATATTTATTTATAGTTCATTGCCAAAATCCACTGAAATATTTAACAGGAAGAAGACCCTTGTCCAAATAAATAAATAAATTACTATGCATTGGTTTATAACTGGAAAGACTAGTACATACAAACACCTGTCTGGAAAATGATCCATTTTGGCCATGTCTATAATGCCCAGGAACAGGGTCCACATGGACAGTTAGAGTGCAGCAGGCTAGCATGCTGTAGATTTACATCCCAGTTTACCGGACACTAACTGTCCATGCAGACAAACCCTTAGTCTCCCTGATATGCAGTTAGATGCAGAGGGCCAAATTCAGAGGAAGTCATTACAGGAAGATCTGAGTTACATGTTAGTAAGTGTGTGGGCATCCAAATTAGGCTAATATAGGTGAGTCTTAGCTAGCGTACCAGAGGTCAGAAGGAGGAGTAAATTATGCCAATTAAAATATCTACACATTCTTCTGCCACTTATTATTGCTGTGTACGATCTTACCATCCAAGCAGTTACACTCATTCCGGTAGGACTGCTCACGGAATAAGGGACTACTTCACCTGAATAAGGAATGCTGAATTGAGCCTTTAGACTCAGCTCTGAAATTGCCCCTGAATCTCTGGCAATCAGCCTTCAGCAATTTATTTAATGGGTTTCCACCTTCACAAACCTTTCATTTTAAAAAACTCTCCCCTCAGGCTGGATGTATTTTATCACGTTAATTTACGTTATGCACCAACAGTGTTTTGCAAGACGCTATGGTAAAGAAGATGCCACTTCATGCAGCTGACAGTATTAGAGGAGACTGAAGACATGACTGGGGGAACCAGGAATGCCAGTGTAGATGTTTTAATAATAGCTGGTACAGATAGCATTGCCTATAGGTAAGAATGCCTGACATTTTTCCATTATAAGACCCCATTTTCAGGTGCTTATAATTTTTACTGATAATACTGATGAGCTAGTTAGTTAGTATTTGTAAATCTGGTGGAGGAAGTGTCCCTTTAAAAGGGCTTTGAATTAGCACATCATCCACACATCTTCTAAGGTGTGTGTGTGTGTGTGTGTGTGTGTGTGTGTGTGTGGCAAATATTCTTGGCACAGGTGGCCACAGTGCACTTCGCACATGTTGACATCAAGTAGTACATGCATGACTACATTTTTAATCCAGTCCTTGGGTCACTAAAACTGAGTTAGATGTTTCACAAGAATATGCTTTCCCAGGAGACTTCCAATACTTCCCTGCCAGCTGAGTCAGAAGTGCCCCAAGGACAGACTTTTCTGTGGCATTTTGAAACTTCTGCTTCCAGAACTGCATGCAGCCAGGAAGTGCAGAGGTAGCATAAAAAATGAAAACTAACAGGGAAAAGAAAATATTTGGACTTTTTTTTGAACCTCAGCAAAGCTTCTAGTTCAGATGTGGATAGAATTTTGATTGGGTTGGCTATTATTTCATCCAGACCATTTCAGACAGATTTCCTTAGGCCCTGTACATTATGGGAATATCTCAGAGCCCACATCCTAAACTGGGATCTGACACGTGATGGATGAGTTTGCTCATGAGAACTAAAATGCTGGGATGATCTGACAATATGCATTCTAAACATATCAATACAAACAGGTTTAAAATCTCCTTTAAAGCACTTTTTGAAAAGAAACAAGGGAAATAATTATTTCTTTTTCCTTACCAGTATGTTTATTGTTTTAGCAGTAGTACTTCTATGTCATCATGACTGCTCATTAAAAACAAGGTCTAGGGGTTGTAGCCTCTCCTGGGCTTGTGAGGGTTCAGTATGTTCCTGCTGGCAGCTAATCACTGTGGGCATTTGAAGAATAATAATAAGCGGAACCTATCTGGATCATGGTGTTCTTGGCAAAGTGGTGAGAGAGAGCAGGGAGTAGCGTGTCAGCTTGACCCAACTTTTTGCTTATGAAATTGGGGCTGCCTGCAGCTACCTTAGTCAGAGGTAAGATCCTGCTGATTAAGGCAGTCCCTATTGAAGCTTCTCAGAGTCTCACTGGCAACAGCAGCTGTTGCTAAAATGTGCCCTGTGCAGAAAATGTAACCACTGTGTGAGCTTAAAAACAAGAATAACTAATAGAAACTAAACTACCCAGATTTGTAATATTATACAGTGTATAGATACAATATATTGAGAAAAACAGCTTACAGTAACCCCACAGTAAACACTTGCTCCTATAACACTTCTGCTCTTCTCTTCCCCCATGCCTCGATCATATTCTTTTGTGTTTATCTTCGTTTGTCTTTTCTTTGGTTAGATTGGAAGCTGCATGGGTCAGGGACCATCTTTTATTTGCCTGTAAAGTACTCATTAGAGTTTGGATACTACATAAATTGATATGAATTATATAGAAACCATAATACTTGATACTTTCACTGAGGATCAAATCCTGAAGTTTCTACTCAGCTTTTATACAGTCCTTGGTCAAACAAAATTTTCAGTGACTTCAATGAGCATTTTGCTGAAGTAAAGACTGAGCAAGGACTTCAAAAATAAATTTGTCTATTGGCTTTATGTTGCTAAGCCTTTTGTGGCTGCACCCATTTTTTCCTCTCTGTATTGTAGAATGTTGATGGTGTCTAGCAAATGATGAAAATACAATAATAATAGTAATAATAATAACATATATCATAAGACAGTGCTTTGTTTTTACATGCACTAGTGATGGATGAGCTTGGAAGGGATCAGAAGTCTAGTTTGATTAAGCGCCCTTTACAAACCTTACCCAAACCACTTGGGTTTCTAAGTGGGGCAGACAATCTCAGTGATTTCTGTTAGTTTCTGCAAGATATTGTTATTCAAAACCAGAAGACATTTCTCTAGTGTTCACTGAGATTTTCTGCCCCATTTTAGAAATCCAAGTGGTTTGGGCAAGGTTTGGAAAAGGTACTTAACCAAACTAGACTTCTGATCCCTTTCAATCTCGTTCATCACTAGTGCATTAATATAAAAACAAGTTCATTAAAATCTTTTTTGATAGGATGTATATATGTGGAATTTCCTTCTGGTTGTGAACTCTTTCACATGGAGTATCCACCACCTTCCACAAAACAGGAGGTAGATTTCCCCCCATCCTGCACTGTTTACATTTTCTACTGATTACAGATTATACCCCTGATTGAAAGAGAATGTTAACAGTTTCTGATAAAAAACAACAATAACACTCTAGATGGGAGATCATCTCTGCCTGTGAAACATGATAAGGCCCTTGCAGTGCTCCAGTGTAGTAGGTTAAGACCAAAGATTGACTACTGTCTGTCATGGTGCTTGCACAAAAACACTAAAGCTGGATCTCATATTGTCTCTTTAGACATGGATGTTCTTAAAGCAAATAATGTTTTAAATATAGTTTACTTTTAGATTTGACCTCCCGTCTCTACTAAGCTGAAGACAGGGAGCAGCTCTGTAACCTTTTGGACTGGTAATTTTGCTCTCAATTTATAAAATTGTTCAAGAGTTTATTGACAGGAATGTAACATTGACAGTTCAGCAGAATTACTGGGGACATACTTGTACAAAACATTTTTCATTTACTTTTTGAACCTGGCTTCTCTATGGCTGCATCATGCTAATGTTACAAGGTTCCTTGAGGATTGTCTGGGTGACATAGTAATTCTGTCACCCCCCTGTTCCATTTCCTAGTGCCGGGGCCACGACTAGGGTATAGGAGACATTGCCAGGACATCCCTATACGTCACCATCTCTAGCTGCATTAGTATTGGTGTAAAGTAGAGCAGTACTGAGGCTGCTCTGCTTGATGCTGGAGGCTGATCTGGCTGCCAGACAGCCAAAGGATTTAAAGTCACCTTTGAATCCACTCCACTGTGCTGCACTGATCACAATCCAGTATCTGAATGCAATCCAGTTTAAAAGATAAGATATCAAAGGTATTTTCTGCAGATCACTGATCACCCTCAATTTTGACTATGTTGCAAGTAATCTATACACCTGTTTGCTAATCCACTGATTTCATTGTAAAATAAAATAAAACATTGCCCCCATGGGAATTTGTTTACATATAGAATATGTAAATAGAACCAACCAACCCTTCTTGGTTGAAACAAATTATGAACAAGATCATTCTAAACATTTGCCTCACTACTGCCAACATATATGCAAAATCATTTTAATAATCCTGAAAAAAAACCAAGAACATTTAACAGTTAAACTAAACAAATTAAACACATGACAGTCTCAGTTGTTATGGTTCTAAACTCATTTGGGCTTGAAATTAAGCTTGGCAAACCATGACTGCCTTTGGCAAAGAGAAAATTAACTATTAATTGTTCTAGTGTCTCATATCAGTCAGAAGTCTGAATATATGCTAGGTCTCCCCTATACTCTCTAAAGGGGATAAGATGCTGCTGCTTTGGAATTGTTCTCACATAGTTTTCAAACATGTAATATGCAGTGACTTTTATTTCTTTATTTTTGCCTTGACATTGCACATTTCAATTTGCTTTTAGCTTTGAGGCTCCTGACATTGCCAGTGAAATGATATCAATCTCTTGAAACCACACTTAATAATAATAACTTTCCTTTTAAGTTCTGACTACCTGATATTCAGAGAGGAGCTTCTGTTTGCAGACTTTGTTAAGCAAGTGCACAACGTTACAAATAGCACTTCAACTCAACTGGCCTGCATCTGAATTATAGAGCCTGGTTCAGCTCCTTGTGAAAGTGGTATTACATTGGTGTACAATTGGTAGTGTTGCTAACTCTTCCAATAATAGGTTTTAAAGCTCCAATTCTTGAATTCATGTGAATAAGTGAGGATCTTGGCTATCGTTAAAAATAAAAAGTCAATGTTTAGCCCACATGGTTGCAGAGATAAGCCTGGAAACATGACCCCTAGTGAGTCCACCACCAGAAGGCAAATAACCCCAAATTATTGTTTTTCTAATATTTATAAGCTCTCATGATTTTGGGGGGGCTGACTAATGATTTTTGAATGTTTGGGGTTGGCAATAATGAACCAGTGTAAGTCGGATCAGAATCAGATCCTTAGGGTATGTCTACACTGAAATTAGATGACCACAGCTGGTCCATGCCAGATGACTCAGGCTTGTGAGGCTCAGGCTGTGGGTCTGTTTTAACTGTGGTGCAGACATTTTGACTTTGGCTGCGGCCTGAGCTCTAGGACCATCCCCCCACACAGGGTCCTAGAGCTATCTATACTGCAATTAAACAGCCCTACATCCTGAGCCCTGTGAACCCAAGTCAGCTCGCTTGAACATAAGAACGGCCGTACTGGGTTAGACCAAAGGTCCATCTAGCCCAGTATCCTGTCTGCCGACAGTGGCCAATGCCTGGTGCCTCAGAGGGAGTGAACCTAACAGGTAATGATCAAGTGATCTCTCTCCTGCCATCCATCTCCATCCTCTGACAAACAGAGGCTAAGGACACCTTTCCTTACCCATCCTGGCTAATAGCCATTAATGGACTTAACCTCCATGAATTTATCCAGTTCTCTTTTAAACGCTGTTATAGTCCTAGCCTTCACAATCTCCTCAGGCAAGGATTTCCACAAGGTGACTGTGCACTGTGTGAAGAAGAACTTCCTTTTATTTGTTTTAAACCTGCTACCCATTAATTTCATTTGGTGGCCCCTAGTTCTTGTATTATGGGAATAAGTAAATAACTTTTCCTTATCTATTTTCTCCACATCACTCATGATTTTATATACCTCGATCATATCCCCCTTTAGTCTGCTCTTTTCCAAGCTGAAAAGTCCTAGCTCTTTAATCTCTCCTTATATGGGACCCGTTCCAAACCCCTAATCATTTTAGTTGCCCTTCTCTGAACCTTTTCTAGTGCCAATATATCTTTTTTGAGATGAGGAGACCACATCTGTATGCAGTATTCAAGATGTGGGCGTACCATCGATTTATATAAGGGCAATAATATATTCTCCATCTTATTCTTTATCCCCTTTTTAATGATTCCTAACATCCTGTTTGCTTTTTTGACCATCTCTGCACACTGCGTGGAGGTCTTCAGAGAACTATCCACAATGACTCCAAGATCTTTTTCCTGATTCGTTTTAGCTAAATTAGCCCCCATCATATTATATGTATAGTTGGGTTTTTTTTCCCAATGTGCATTACTTTACATTTATCCACATTCAATTTCATTTGCCATTTTGTTGCCCAATCACTTAGTTTTGTGAGATCTTGTTGAAGTTTTTCACAGTCTGCTTTGATCCTAACTATCTTGAGCAGTTTAGTATCATCTGCAAACTTTCCCACCTCACTTTTTACCCCTTTCTCCAGATCATTTATGAATAAGTTGAATAGGATTGGTTCTAGGACTGACTCTTGGGGAACACCACTAGTTACCCTCCCCATTCTGAGAATTTACCATTTATTCCTACCCTTTGTTCCCTGTCTTTTAACCAGTTCTCAATCCATGAAAGGACCTTCCCTTTTATCTCATGACAACTTAATTTACGTAAAAGCCTTTGGTGAGGGACCTTGTCAAAGGCTTTCTGGAAATCTAAATACACTATGTCCACTGGATCTCCCTTGTCCACATGTTTGTTGACCCCTTCAAAGAACTCTAATAGATTAGTAAGACATGATTTCCCTTTACAGAAACAATGTTGACTTTTGTTTGGGCCAGCTGCGGGCTTTTAATTGAAGTGTAGACATACCCATAGATTGTATGGGCAAAAATCTCTCCCTAGTTTGGAATGTCACTCCTGTCTTGTGGCTCTGACCCTTAAATATATGAAGTAGAGCTGGGCAGATAATTCAGAACTAAAAGCTAGCCAAAAAACAGGGAGCGGGGGGAATGTGAATGTTGAAAATGGTGTTGGTATTTAACTGTTGAAATTCAAAATCTTAATTTTGTCAGTTTCAAAGGTCAACAGATTGTAACCAGCTCCATCTATTCATAAAAAGGTTCTCCAATGATTTTTGCCTCTTTTTTTACTTACAAACTGTGCACAAAATAATGGCAAAATTCTTGAATTTTAGTGTCATTCAAAACGATTCATCAATTTCTTCCAGCTTGGACACCTCACTGTCCATAATGTAATTGTCCTCACAACACCCCTATGAGGTAGGGAAGTGCTATCATCCCTATTTAACAGATGGCGAACCTGAGGCACACAGAGGCGAAAGAATCTTAGAATCATAGAATATCAGGGTTGGAAGGGACCTCAAGAGGTCATCTAGTCCAACCCCCTGCTCAAAGCAAGACCAATTCCCAACTAAATCATCCCAGCCAGGGCTTTGTCAAGCCGGGCCTTAAAAACCTCCAAGGAAGGAGACTCCACCACCTCCCTAGGTAACGCATTCCAGTGCTTCACCATCCTCCTAGTGAAATAGTGTTTCCTAATATCCAACCTGGACCTCCTCCACTGCAACTTGAGACCATTGCTCCTTGTTCTGTCATCTGCCACCACTGAGAACAGCCAAACTCCATTCTCTTTGGAACCTCCCTTCAGGTACTTGAAGGCTGTTATCAAATCCCCCCTCATTCTTCTCTTCTGGAGACTAAACAATCCCAGTTCTCTCAGCCTCTCCTCATAAGTCATGTGCTCCAGACCCCTAATCATTTTTGTTGCCCTCCGCTGGACTCTTTCCAATTTTTCCACATCCTTCTTGTAGTGTGGGGCCCAAAACTGGACACAGTATTCCAGATGAGGCCTCACCAATGTCGAATAAAGGGGAATGATCACGTTCCTTGATCTGCTGACAATGCCCATACCTATACAGCCCAAAATGCCATTAGCCTTCTTGGCAACAACTCATATCCAGCTTCTCGTCCACTGTGACCCCTAGGTCTTTTTCTGCAGAACTGCTACCTAGCCATTCGGTCCCTAGTCTGTAGCAGTGCCTGGGATTCTTCCGTCCTAAGTGCAGGACTCTGCACTTGTCCTTGTTGAACCTCAACAGGTTTTTTTTGGCCCAATCCTCTAATTTGTCTAGGTCCCTCTATATCCGATCCCTACTCTCTAGTGTATCTACCATGCCTCCTAGTTTAGTGTCATCTGCAAACTTGCTGAGAGTGCAGTCCACACCATCCTCCAGATCATTAATAAAGATATTAAACAAAACTGGCCCCAGGACTGACCCTTGGGGCACTCCACTTGAAACCAGCTGCCAACTAGACATGGAGCCATTGATCACTACCCGTTGAGCCCGACAATCTAGCCAGCTTTCTATCCACCTTACAGTCCATGCATCCAGCCCATACTTCTTTAACTTGGCGGCAAGAATACTGTGGGAGACCGTATCAAAAGCTTTGCTAAAGTCAAGGCTTTTAAAGATATTTAGGCACTTATAGATATAAATAGGCATCTAATGGGATTTTCAAAAGCTCCCATTGGGAGTTAGGCACTAGGATATGTTGAAAATCCCACTGGGTGCCTATCTGCAATCTGTCCTTAGGTAACTTGCACAAGGTCACGCAGAAAAGTTGTAGCTGAGTAGGGTCTTGAAGCCAGATTTCCCACATCTTCCAGTAGTGCCCCAATCACTGGACATTTTTGGGACAGCTGAATTTTTATTTGAATTTGGCATGAATCTGAGAAGTCACTGAGAAATTCAGTGGATATCATGCAAATTCCATTACCTTTCTTCTGATCTGACAAAACTCAACTGCCTTCCCCCTTCCCATCCTTGTGGGCTGGTCCATGAAATTCCCCTGCTTCTTATGGTCCTAAATTTGCACTTGGGCTGAGAGACAGTCCCATAATGCATTCTGCCAAAGGCAATCTCTTATACCAGTTAGCTGCCCCTTGAAAGTATTGGGAGCTGACAAGGGAAAACTTTGAGGGAAGGTTTCATAGAGTGAGAGTGGAATTCTTGGGTTGGCAGCCCAAGCTGAGTTTCTCTTGTGTAACCAAACTCAAAGCTATGTGAATTCCTTATGAATTCGGGATTCATTATGACAGCTTTGCTCCAGGATTAATAACTATGACGCTTAGAATACAATCGTGCATGGTTTTGTGCATTGAACTCTCATTGACATCAGTAGGTATCCTGCATGCAGTGAAGCAATAGGGTTGGCCTTAGTTCTTCACTAAGTGTGTTATGTTTTTCAATCAACACTTTCTTAAAATTGCTGAAGTACAGCTGCATTTCATTTCAGTGTCCCTTTAGACACCTAACAGGATTTTCATCTAGCAGAGGAGGGATTCATGTAAAAGTGTAAACTGACATTGAAACTTGTAAATGTCTTTCACTCTTGTAAGAGTGAAATACCTAAATGACAACTAATTAGCTCTCAGCTAAAAAGTTCCTTTAGTGAGGCTGAATGAGATTAACATTAAAAAATAACCTGATTAACTGAAAAGTCTTTATTACTGACCTGTTGAGGATTTTGCTGGATGGTTTGCTCCACAAATTGGCCTTAATAGGACAAGGGCAGGAAATTTGCTGCACAAACTGCACAGAAGTCTAGCATTATAAAGCCTGCATCACAATGAGTTCACTTACAATAGCAGGGAAGGTGGATGAAATCAAGTGTTTTCTCATATCCCTAACTGGCTTTCAAACCAAAAAGGCTTATGATGTGAGAGTGGTGGCAATAAAAATGATTGCCACTTACAAACTGTCTTGATTCCTTCTCTGGCCTTCTACTTTCTCTTCCTTTTGGATTTGAAAAATAGCCTCATTAAAGAGGGTCTGCCGGTTTTTCTATGCACCAAAATGAGCATAAAGACAATGATACAATGGTAATTATCCTAATGGCTCTGAACAAGACCACAAGGTCAAAATTTTGGAGGTGCTGTTGCACACAGCCCTAAAGGACAATAAAATGTAATGATATTTCTTTGTGAGATTTAGCACTTGTTATGGATATATAATTATCATTTCAATCTGTGCTTAGTTACCAAGATACTTTAGAAATATCTACAACAGCTAGTTAGCTAGCTAGCGGAGTCCTGGCCCTTTAAAGTGCTCCCTTATCCCGGTGGAAAGGAGTGGGTTTATATAGAATCTCAGGCCTCGTTCCTCAGATTCAGCTGTGCTCTGGTTGGCAGGGCCATGTTTCTGGAACGCCGGGGTAAAGTTTGAAACTATGCCTCACCCACTCTTCCAAAAATCTGATCCCCCTGGCCCATGAGTCTACACTACACCCTCCCAGGAAGCTCAGCCCTCGAGCGATTGCCTCTACTGGTCCCTTCCAGGATCCCTGCCTCCCCTCCCTGCTCCTTACCTTACCATTCCTTGTTGGTGAGCCTCATCCTTGAATGGTGGGTCTATTCTGCTTCTTGGACAGTCCCAGCACTGAGAAGAGCCGCTGTGGTTTCAGCAGCCAGCAGATGAGGGCTTGGCTCACAGCGCTCTAGATATAGTGATGCTGTGACCCCATGTGCCAGATCTCAGTGCTACTCACTCAAATGTGGGCCAACCCCCACAATGTTGTTCCATGGATTTGGGGAACAGGGGGCACAGGACAAACTGCCCCTTTTGTCCCCCCACTCCAGGCTGTCTAGCTAGCTTTTGTGAACCCCATTGTGAGACTCTTCTCTATCTCCATTCAGTGTATGGGGAGCCTAGAGCTGAACTCAGGCTTTGTGAACCCTGATTTTCTAGGCATGTTGTTAGGGGGCTTATTCCTTCACCCTCTCACTTCCCTGGTCCTTCTCACATGAACAGAGAGCAACAATACCCGAGGTGCAAACAATTCAATGTTTATTGGGGTGAACTTCCAGCAAGCATGATTCCAGTTTCCTTCCTTAGTGTCTCCCTCCCCAGCTCTGATACCACAAAGCCTTGCCTGTGTCCCTGTTCCCATTCCCCCCCCCCTTAGCAAAACATGATCCCAATTCTCCCATGCCCAGTCTCTGTTCCCATTCCCCCCCCCTTACTTCCTGATTGACTGCAGACTATATAGTAAAACTTGAGTTCTGCTTATCTATACTTTAACCAATCATTTTACTGAAATTTAACTAACCAATCCTGACACATTGTATCATGGTTATTTAACCAATTATATCCCACCACCTTAATTGGTTTAAACCCAACAAAATTAATTATACAGCAGACAGAAACAATTACAGAACCAGAAAGAGACCATGCAAATAAACATACAAAACAATACAAAAGCAAGGATTTTACATCCCAGCTATTAATAAGTGAGTTCTTGCCAGACAGGATGCCATCAAACTAAGTTTCCTTTTACATTTTCTAGGCTCTTCCCTTTCTCTGGAGGTGATAGGAATACAATCCTATCCTGATATTCCTAACAGCCCAATAGCACCTTATTTCAATGTGACTAGTTTGAAATTTAAGAATGTGACCATACATTTCCCAGTTTATGGCCGCCTCTGCTGCTTAGCCGAAGGCCTTAGCCTAAGAACCAGGCCTCAGACTGTCCCTTACACATACAGAGAGTGATTTTGATTCTTTCTTTTATACCTCTATAACTAGCTAAGTAATAAGAATGCACCTAAATTCTTAAAGTATAGGCCTTTACAAACAGGCTTGAATATCTATATCCTAACACTAGTGAATAAGCTCGTTAGGGCTGGGACTGTTCTGTTGTATATTTTTATAACATCTAGCACAATGGGGTTCTGGTCCATGCCTAGAGCTTCTAGGCACTATGGGAATACAAATAATAAGTAATGATAATAGTAGCCATTGACAAATTGACTAGATAATACTATGGCTTTGGGGTTTAAATAAGCCACCTTAAAACCCTCTGTGCAAATTTAAAGGGATGCTAATGGACCTGCTTAGCACATAAATAGTCCCCCGCCCCATTGATTTTCTCTGAATGAGACAAAGTCTCAGAAATAGGACTAAGTATACTGAATTATATCTGATTACGAATACTGTTTCACAGTATTCCATATAGTTGCAGTCTAACCAAATGCCTCAAACTTCTACAGTCTCAATGAAAAGAAATTAAAAGGAATAAAATCAATACTTATCTAGTTTGTGTGTACTCAGGGACTGAAAAGGTAGGTTTTCATATTGAATAGATTCAAACTCCCGCATTACTGATTGCTTAAATGCAGGACTCTTACCATAGTTGTTCACTAATTAACAGCATGCACAATTACACCCAGGGGACCAAAAAAAAAAACAAAACCTAAACAAAACTAGCAGAACTCTTAAAAATGAAATTACTACTCAAGTACTGACTACATAGTTTTTAAGTGGTCAGTTAGGTGAATAGCTAAGTGTGCCTTATAAGAGGCTAGGAACAGATATAGAGCTTACGTATCAGGTTGCTATGCAAAGAAAAGCTCTTGTGCGTAGGTGTGTATTGATACTTATCTATTTACTGTATTACCTTTCTCTCAACATACATATATTTATATATATATAGTCTGTGTAACATATTTCCTGCTGCCAACTAATCTAGCACAAATTGCTGCTTTGCAGAGTATCTTGTGGAAAATACATGGGAACTCAAGTAAAAATAAGAGCAGTGTGGAGCATTAATGCAGAGAATGAATTTTATGGCACTGGAGTGGGACTAAGGAGGTCTGGGTCCATTTCTCAGCACTTATACAGACTTTCTATGTGACCCTTGGTAAGCCAGTTAAGGGAACGTCGACGGTTCCAGAAAACCAAGAATCTTCTGACGGGGGAGACGGAAGCAGATCCAGAAATGATAAAGAGAGCAAAAGACTTTGGCCCTGTGGAGGTGATCTCACATTGGCACCCTAATCTCACCATCAACATAGTGGACGATCATACTCCCTGGGTGAAGGGTAGCGTGCCACCGCCTCTGGACCAATATGTGAAGTTCGACGCGGTCAGTGGTGACTACTACCCCATCCTCTACTTCAACGATTACTGGAACCTGCAGAAGGATTACTTCCCCATCAATGAGACCGTGGAGCAGCTGCCTTTCCGCCTCTCCTTCTGCCCACTCTCGCTGTGGCGCTGGCAGCTCTATGCCGCACAGAGCTCCAAGTCCCCGTGGAACTTCCTGGGCGAGGACTTGTACGAGCAATCGGATGAGGAGCAGGATTCTGTGAAGGTTGCTCTTTTAGAGACCAATCCATATCTGCTGGCTTTGACCATTGTCGTTTCCATCGTTCACAGCATATTTGAGTTTCTTGCCTTCAAAAATGATATCCAGTTCTGGAACAGCAGGCAGTCTCTGGAGGGGCTCTCCGTCCGCTCTGTGTTCTTCGGGGTATTTCAGTCACTTGTGGTCCTTCTCTACATCCTGGACAACGAAACTAACTTTGTGGTTCAAGTCAGCGTCTTCATCGGGCTCCTCATAGACCTCTGGAAAATCACAAAAGTCATGGATGTCAGGCTGGATCGAGACAACAAAGTCGCTGGGATTTTTCCGCGTTTAACCTTCAAAGACAAATCAACATATATAGAATCGTCTACTAAAGTCTACGATGATATGGCATTCCGGTATCTCTCGTGGATTCTCTTCCCCTTGCTCGGCTGCTACGCCGTGTACAGCTTGCTGTACGTGGAGCACAAGGGCTGGTACTCGTGGGTCCTGAGCATGCTCTATGGCTTCCTTCTGACATTCGGTTTTATTACAATGACTCCGCAGCTGTTCATAAACTACAAACTGAAGTCAGTAGCCCACCTCCCCTGGAGGATGCTCACCTACAAAGCACTCAACACCTTCATCGATGACCTCTTTGCCTTTGTGATCAAAATGCCCATGATGTACAGGATAGGCTGCCTCCGAGACGATGTCGTCTTCTTCATTTACCTGTATCAGCGCTGGATCTACCGGGTGGATCTGACGCGCGTCAACGAATTCGGGATAAGTGGGGAGGGCCAAGTCCCTCAGCTAACACAAGGTACCACTCCAGTGGACTGTGCCCCTGCACTGCTACCCGATGGGGAGGCAACAAGCACCCAGGGGGTGATAAAGGAGGGCCTGGCTGATGGCTCCCCTGCCCCAGTGACAGAGGACGTGGCCGATGGCTCCCCTGGGGCCCAGACGGAGAAAACAGTAGAGGACAAGAAAAAGGACTAACCTGCTCTAACTTTAATTTTTAAAAAAAGCCTAACTTTCCACTCTCCCCCTTGGATACTGGACAGAAAGCGAAGGGGGGAAGCTGCTATGGTCCTCTGACTCCAAAGCTTTTTATTTTCTAAAACTGCCTAAGTAAGTCACGTAGGTGCTTTAAAAAATGTTACGCTTAATCTCCCTGGGCCTCCTCCATTCCTTACAATAACACTTCCTTTCTCGCAGGCTTTGTCTGTCTAGTCTATTCAAAATGCAGGGATTGTCTCCTACTATATATTTTGCCCAGGGCCTAATGCAATGGGGCCTTTCACTGGAGCCTATATGCACTACTAAAATACTGTAATTCTGAATGCTTGAGTATGTGAGTATTTGGATCTACACTATTAAGAGTTGAATGTTATGGAATGTTATTACTTTGGAAAAGTAATTCTCCCTATGTTTATAATAATAAGTGAGATTCAGTTTGAGCCTCGTGTCACTATACTTTGTTTATCCTCAATACACCTGTTCTATATAAGTTTCTATTGTATATAGGTTTTTATACCACACTCATCATCAGAGAATCTTTCCCCTGAATGGGTATCTGCACTAGTTTTGCGATGGACCTCTGGTTCCATGCTTCAGTAACCCCCCTCCAGCAAGTCAGAGCTACATCTTTTTCTGAGCGCTGGCCACATAGATACAAAGTTCTCCCTCTCATCAGACTTTGAGTCAGCTGCCTCTGCTCCAGGGCTTCTGCTCATCAGAGCCCTTGCATGAGGGCACATAGGAACCCCAAGGTTTTAATGGGCAATATCACATAATGAAAGACCTACAGGAATGCTGAAGCTAGGGGGTAAAATCCATATCCTCAAGGCTAGGTGTTTCCATCACATTGTGCAGTCAGGGTGGAGGGTTTGGCAACCTTTAGAGCAGGTGGGGACATTGACCTTTCAACCCACATAGGAATCCTCCAGATCCCAAGGCTTCTGTAAAGAGACTTCATGGTACTTTCTAGACTCCCTTTCCCCTTAATAAACATCAAATGAAGTCTGAAGATACTTAACAGAAGCTCTGTAACAGGCCTCTGTTCATGTATAGCCTAGATATTACCAAAACCCAGTGCTTTATAGGCAGAGAAATCCTGTATCAAAATCCTAAACCTGTGTTTATGACATCACAGCCTTGTGTAATAGAAATGATTGTGATATCCAAAGACCAATATTATCTTCACTGCAGAATCAAATATTAGGAGGAAACGATGGACTGTGAGGGAGGGAAGTCCACTGTTTAAACATATACTAATATAAGAGGCCTATAACCTTTATATTTTTTACTGGACCAAAAGAAGTAAACAGCATAATAAACAAGGATCAAACCTATGTTGTCAGAAGCTAGGAAATGTGAAAATGAACCGGAATTTCAGATTGGATTGGATTGCTATGATTTAGTATACATAAATTTCCCTGATCTCTTGTTCCTTCACTGGGAAAAAGGGGGAGGGGGATGAGAGAAAGTGGTTTGTTTTCCCCACTTTCTCTCACTTTTTTCTAGCATTATCCAGTGGAGAAAATCGTTTTTAAAAAGTGAGAAAGAAAAGAAAGAATGCAAGAATGAAAGAAAACGAGAGAGTGAGTGGCATTGCTCCTCCACAGTTTCAAAAATATTTAATGTTTTACTGACATTTCCTTTTGAAATTTAGTCAAAAATGAAAAATGTCAATGACAATTTTTTGTTCCATGAAAAATATCACCATAATCGAAACTACATTTTTCAACAAAATTTCGACCAGCTTTAGCTGTGTGGACATAAAGCATGGATTGATCTGAAGTAGTGACAGTTCTACTGGGATCACTTCAAGCCCTGGCTATATCAGTTAGTTGGGAAAAACCTAAAAGGAGAGAGGGAGCTCCACACAAACAGGCCATAAGCCAGTCGATGGGATTGGAGTTATGTCATGCCAGACAGTAAGTATCAGGTAGCCTGATGTGAAAGATTTCCTGACTGTGGACTAGATTTTGAACTGCATGATGAATCAAACAGAAATACATGGCAATTGAAGGAGAGCACATTAGCATATCACTAGTCCCAACAAAAATCGTTTCAATTACTAGAATCAGGTGACCATTCTGCTGACTTGGTTGGCCTGCTGTGTTGCCAGAGGACCAGATCCTCAGCTGGTATAAAAATCATTGAAGTCAGTGGAGCTATGTTGAGTTATAGTGGTTGAGAATTTGGCTTTGTATTCTTTAAAGTGTCTGTGAAGACTGAGGAGGACAGCAGCAGTCTGTATTCTATAGTACTACACAGAAGGACTCTGGGTCAGAAAAATGCATCGTTTGATAATATATTATGTACAGGCAGGGACTTGGCTGGCAACAATATGATAGTCCTGCTGCCAGATTCTGTATTTTTTATGATGTGTTCAGACTCAAATCCCTGTATTCAAATAGCACTAAACTTTGGGAGAATTAAGGCCCAGATCAGAAATTTGTGACTTGATTGAACTCTAATTCTGCATGTGTGGTAATTTAATTTACAGCACAGTTTCTAGAAGCTTCCCAAACTCTATGGCACATGGCCACTAGACTGGTTTTTAGCATGCCTTCCCTGGTAGAATAACAAGAAGCCCACAAAGTTTTTTTTTTTCAAGGTTGCATTCACTCTTGGTGAAATTCCCTCAAGCCACATAAAGTGTGAGGTCCACATTCTCCTCTGGCAGAAAAGTGTAGCTTCACTGACTTTAATGCTCCATTGACTTCAATGGAGCTATTTTGATATACACCAGCTGAGGATCTGGTCCTGTGCAGATATATGTAGGCCCAAAACCAGAGTGAAGGATTCCTCTCAGGACTACTTTAAGGCCAGGGTCTGACAGCTTCTCTGGGCTGGACTAGCAGCTCTTCTGAGATGAAAAAACAGCTGCAGCCCCTGCACACCAGTTATATAGGCTACTAGGGCCATTGCATGCACTTAAACATTTGCCTGATGCCCTCGCCCTTGCTTGCCACTGGCCCACTCCCATTACATCTTGCCAGTGCACAGAACCTTTCTCTAATGTAAAGGGGTTGTGAAGGCATCCTTGTGTGTCTGCCACCAGCGCAGCCCCTATGAAGGAGGTAAGAGGTGTGAAGGATCCTTGTGCAGGCTGTCTGCACCATGGGTGAGTTTCACCATCTACACAGCTCTCCTCTATGCTGAATTTTTAAATGGCTTCCAGTTACAATAACCATGAACTTAATTTATGAGGGTTGGCAGGGAGGAAGGTAATTTCTCAAAAGTCCTGGGAAGAATAGTGAAGGTCACAAAATCTTGACTGAACTGCACTGACTCCATTCATCCCTGTTACATGAAACTACATCAGTCCTCGGAAATCCCGGATATTTGCATTGTGGCATCTGATTAACAAAAAAGCACCATCTGATTATATTTCTAATGTACTAAGATTGGTCTTTGACATTTGGTAAAACAGTCAATCTAATTTTACAATTGGAAAAAGAAAAATGTAAATACGTTTGGAAGATATACAAGTGAAGCCCCTTTCCGCAACTTTCTAATCAGCTAAGATACTTTGAACTAAGAGAAAAGAGAAGATGCAAGAAAGCCCTTGTTAAGCAGCATGGTAATCAGTTATGAGAGGAGTATAAATGAAATTGACTTTCCTTTCCCCCCCACCCCCCAAGAGAGCTGTGCTGTGATCCATGATTCTTGTATAACCCCTGTTTACATTTCACTGCCTCCAGGTATTAAATGTAGGCTTAATAGAGCCGGTGACAGGCTGTATGACTAATTACTTGAGCTTCTGACTCTGTTCTGCTCAGAAAAGACTGAGTATCTATTGACATCTGTGTACCCACCTCTATGTTTTGAATATTGATCATCCTTTGGCACTGATGGGAGAGCCACTGCAACTGAGAAAATTAGGCAATTATATGTACAGAAAGACATGTGACAATGAAGAATTGGACTAAAAAGTTGCCTTTGAAAGATATATGGGACCCAAGTTTGGTCTTAATTTGGAACTAAAATGGCTCTCCACTAATATTTCCCAAAGCAATCTTCCACATTTGTCATACTACCCAGACAGGTTCCACTATGCTCTTTCCCAGTTCTTAGATTTCTCTTCTTTCTTAGTGGTGGATTTTGTCTTTCATCTTGAGCTTTCTCATTCATCTAAAACAACAACCGAGGCAGCAAATAGAATGAAATGGACACTATCAAGATATTTTTCATCATTTTTATAACATTTTTATCTCTTACTGTTGTTTATAAATAACAACCCTATCAAGCTTAAAAATAAAATCTGTTTCCATACAGAGAAGTGCATTTCTCAGATTTTTCCCTAATAGTTTGATACTATCAAAAGCAGAGCTGCCTGTATTGGTTTGTTATTGTAGGGTTATCCACAGCTACTGATCAGGGCATATTTGTTGTAGAAATGTTCAAGAGTTCTGGGCAGACTGTTCTGATTTGTTTTTAAAGAACCATTTTAGCATTTTAATGGAAAGATACAAACTATTCAAGGTGAGACCAGCAAGATATTTTTCTTGTAGCCCTACTTTCTTAGCTGACACTTTGACCTCAGAGTAGATACAGGTTGGCAACAGAATAGTATTAATGTAAGATATTATGTTTTAGAAGATGTATGTTGTATAATGGTTTTAAACAGTGCTTGAGATGGATTCCTTGCTGTTGTGTTTAGCAGTTAGTGACCTGATAAGCAATTGACACAATCTCCCATCTGGCTGCTGAAGTTGTGTGCGCATCCAAAACCTTAGCAGAGATGACCCTTGAGCCAGGACCTTCGTGTCAGGAGGCAACAGTTCTATAAAGCCTGACTCCATTGAAGTCAATGGTAAATTTTCTATTAACTCCAAATGGCTCCTTATGTGAGCCAAGAAGGAGCATCTTGCTGACCAAACTGCCTATTAGAAACACATGACATCTGCATTATCTGCCTGATCCAAAGCTCATTGAAGTCAGTAAGTTTTCCCATTGACATTGATGATCTTTGAATCAACCTGTCTCTATTTAGGTAGTAAAATCATTCCACTGTCTAAGCACCAGCTGTATGATGAATACTGTGTTTATTCTTCTTGTAGTGCCTGCCAGTAATTATGCTGTAGGTTACAATTATCAGGCAATTCCTGGTTGATATGGAATCAGTGCTGCAGTATTTATCTTCACCTCTATCATTATCTCCTTTCATCTGTTAGGTAAAGCCTAGTATAGTAAGACAAGTAAGTGATGCATACAGTCGGGTACTCCAAAGAGTAGGATCTCTGCACTGAGGATCTTGTGCACTTTGAACAGGGGTGAAAGTAACTTAATGGACTTACCAGTATGCAAGGTGGCCAGGGTCCTGGGCAAGGTGGGAGAGGGCGTTCTAGGCCCCCAGAAGGGGCAGGGCCTCAGGCAGAAGGGACGGGGCTGGGGCTAGACTCCCCCAGCCAGCGCTTCAGAGCTCCCCGGCCTGCGCTGCCCGGGGCTCTGGCGGCGATTTAAAGGGCCCGGTGCTTCAGGCCCTTTAAATCGTTGCCAGAGCCCTGGGGCTCCCGGCCACCGCCGCTGCTACCATGGCAGCAGCTGGAGGCCTGGTCCCTTTAGTCACCACTGGAGCCCAGGAGTAGTGGTGGCGGCTGAGAGCCCTGGGACCTTTAAATCACCACCAGAGCCCTGGGGTAGCGGCGGCAGTGGCTGGGAGCCCCAGGACTCCGGCAGCGATTTAAAGGGTCAGGGGCTCTGGCTGCTGCCGGGAGCCCGGGCCCTTTTAAATCGCTGGGCCCCAGGGCAGCTGCCCCTTTTGCTTCCCCCCTGCTGTGTATCAGCAGCCACTTTCTTATTGGTACCCTGGACTGTACCAGACCGGCTTACTTTCACCTCTGACTTTGAATAACTTCATATGGCTTTATGTCATTTTACTTGCAAAAAGAGTAGAAGACAGCTTTAAAGCCCTATGCCGTTCCATTGCTATATTAAAACCTGGATGTGTTCAATTTTCATGAAGATTAGAAGCTGAAGTTTTGTTACCTGTTTTATAGAAGACTTTATGGCTGCCACTTCCACTCTGTAAAAAATAAAAGTAAGAAAGCATGACTCACAAGAAGCCATTTAAGATGAATGGAATAAAACAGAAGACTGATCTCTTTTGTTACCCAACATTTAACCAGGGCTGGCTCCAGGGTTTTGGCCGCTCCAAGCAGCCAAAAAAAAAAAAAAAAAGCCGCGATCGTGATCTGCGGCGGCAATTCGACGGGAGGTCCTTCGCTCTGAGCCGGAGTGAGGAACCGTCTGCCGAATTGCCGCCGAATAGCTGGATGTCCCGCCCCTCTCCGGAGTAGCCACCCCAAGCACCTGCTTGACAAGCTGGTGCCTGGAGCCGGCCCTGCATTTAACTCACAGATTTCAAATAAAAAGCATTGTTTTCCACTCTGTGCCCTATTTATTGCCTTTTCTCTCCCCCGCCCCCCCGTTCATTTGCTTTCATTTTATGTCTTGAAATATTAGGGGGCAGTCAGCTTAGGGGAAGGGAAGGGCCTAAAAACTGTGATTACAGATGAAAACTGTGAACCTGGGCCAATAGAAGTTTTTCCAATAGTCCAGAGCCAGTGACTAGTGATGGGCAAAGCACTTAAAGTGTTCTTTTTAAAAATAATCTTCAAACATTCACCTCTCCCTAAAAGTTTCACTTCACAGGTATTTGTGCGAATAAATGTGGAAAATTTCAGTCCAAAAGAATTTCGATTTCTAAAGTTATGAGTAACTGATAAAGGATTTCTTTTTTAATGGAAATCACAATTACAAAATTAACTTAAATGTTAGCTACAAAGTGGATATTATGGGCCAGATCTTTACCTGGCATAAAGTCGCATAGCTCCATTAAAGCCAATGGCGCTATGCCACTTTACACCAAATGATAATCTGACCCTATTGTATTCGGCCAGAAATTGCTATAAATCCTCCTCTTGATATTAACCCAGCTAATGTAAACAGTTAATTAGTTGAAATGTGGCCTGAATCATAGAAATTACACATAGAAGAGACCTCTTGGGTCATTTAGACCAGTGTTTCTCTACCTTTTTGATACCAGGGACCAACTTGCTGCCTTCCTAAACTATCACAGGAAGATCTCAGGGACCATTGCTGGTCTGTTCGTTGAGAAACACTGATTTACACCATCCCTGCTAATGCAGGATTGTTCTTCACAGTATATTTTGTTTTCTCCAATGCTTTGTCCAGTACTCTTTTAGTAATCTCTAATAATAGAACTTACATCAGCTCCTTTTGTAGACTGGTCCACAGTCTGGTAGCCCTCACTGTCAGGAGGAGTTTGTGATATGGTCTCTAAATTTCTTCTGCTTCATACTTCTTGTACCACCCTAAAATTTTGTCCTCACTTCATAGATGTCTCTTAGCCAAGCGGTGTATATATACAGGGCCTGATCCAAATCCCACTGAAGTTAATTGGAGACTTTCAACTGATTACAGTGGGCATTGGATCAGACTCCTAGATCTTTGAATCTTTCCTCACAAGCGAATCCCTCAAAATCCTGGTGGTGAGGGGAGGGGTCCTTCCCTCTAATGTGGCTAAAAGTACATAGTGACATCAAATCCTGCCATCTCTAATGATGACAGCTTCAAAGGGTTTAGATTTTGGATTCAATTGAGAAAAGCCCCAGAGTTCAGTTTGTGTGTACCTCATGTTTTGAACAAAGTTTTGGCAATCTTTGGCATATGGCCCGTCAGGGAAATTGGCTTGCGGGCCGGGACAGTTTGTTTACCTGCAGTGTCTGCAGGTTCAGCCGATCGCAGCTCCCACTGGCCACAGTTTGCTGTTCCAGGCCAATGGGGGTTGCGGGAAGTGGCGCAGGCCGAGGGATGTGCTGGCTGCCGCTTCCAGCAGCTCGCATTGGTATGGAATGGCGAACTGCGGCCAGTGGGAGCTGTGATCTGCCGAACCTGCAGATGCTGCAGGTAAACAAACTGCCCCATCCCGTCAGCGGATTTCCCTGACAGGCTGCATGCCAAAGGTTGCCAATCCCTGTAATATAACATTCCTTCTTAATGGACTCTTCCAGTTAGCATATTCCTATATTTGCCTCTACAAAGCATTTGGTGCTTGGATTGAGTAGAAAAAGGGTGGTTGAGGTCCTCTCGTCCTGTTGAGGCCCTCTCTCCTTGTGGAGCCTTAATATAAAACATCTCCATATGAATAAACATCTTTTGTTGGTCTACTCTGGAACTATGGCCCCTGCCTTAATTAAGTGGATTCTCATAAAAGAGGAATCCAGCTCCAGAATCCTATCACAAGAGAGCAAAGAATAAGCTAGTATTCATGTTACATTGATATCTAATCCTTGATGTGGAAGCAGAATCCATGAAAGCTTCCCTTTGTTTGATAATAATTTGCACCCAGTCTGACTCCGATGGCTGTGGTTTTGGTTAATATTTTAGCTGCTACCTTTTCAATCTTAAATCTACCCCACACACCTCATTTATCCCACCCTTTTCTTTTCACTTTCCCAAACTTTGCATTCCTTTTCCTTCTTAGCTTTTATTTTAATTGGGCCTCAGCTGCTTCTTCATAGCTGGCAGTTCTGAAATGTTCCCCCATATTTCTTTGATGCTGCTCTTTACAGACATGCTCAGCCTCACCACCTGAGCACGACTGAACAATAACCAATTCATCTTCCTGTTTAAGCTCCTTTATAGGTATTATTTCTGGAATCTTCAGTCATATTATGGAGGGAGAAATTATTCCTTGGTTCTTCCTTTCATTTCTAAGAATACATTTCAAAGAAGAATTTTCACAATGAAGGCAAAATTTCAATTACATCAGACTTAAATGACATAATAATAATAATAATAATAAACACTAATAATAGGAACGGGCCATATACTAAGGTCTTTGGTCTGTACTCAGTCCTTACTCAGGTGAATCCCACACTGGCTTCAAAGTGAAAGCTGTTTAAAAATCTCATCTCAGAACTTGGTATATTCTTATAACTCAAGATTTATTATTATTCTTCACCTGCAGGTCAATGATTCATATCCAGCCCAATTTGATTAGTCACCAAAATCCATTATCTCATGACTAGTGGATGGTTTGTGTGATGTTAGTTTAGTGGTCTTGGTCCAGTTCTTAGTTCACACAGGAACTAGCAGTAACCTGCACAATTCTGCCCTAGACTCACATTTACACAAAGTTTGGAATTTGGTCAGATTCAGGATTATGGTTCAATTCCTCTTTTTCCTGAACCAAATCATCACACTGAGCCGTAATTGCCACCCTTCTTGGCAAATCTCTGCAAAGAAGTCATGTAGTGAGTGGACATGGAGACTGAACTATCCCCTTCTCCCTGGAGTGGTTCTTCCAGGTCAGGTTGGACCACACTAACAGGGCAGTGTGGAAAGCGTGCACCACTGCTATCTCTGCCCCACCCTTGCTGTGCATAGAGCACTACTGTCTGGCAATGCTCATGAGAAAGGGAATTGAAACATGCAATTAAAATATAATTTAATTAGAATAATAATAATAAAAGTAGTTCTAGTGCACTCTTCCCTCAACAAAAGTGCCTGGGCAACTTCATGGGTAATTTAAATAGAACTGCAATAATAAATAAATACAAGGTGAAAGATATAAAAAGAGCATAATGCTTCATGAAATACTAGCTATAAAAACAAAATACAGAACTGTGAATAAATGCATGAATAAAACACTTAGGGCTAGATTTTCAAAAGTATGTAGGAGCGTAAAGATGCAGGTAAGCACCTGGGGGGATTTCAGAAGTGCCCCGTTTCCGCTAAAAATCAAAAGCCAATTAAAATTCCACTAGGCACCTATCTATATCTGTAGGTACCTGAATGTCTTTAAAAATCTGGTCCTTGGGCCTTGATCTTGCAAAGGCTTACTCCCATGCTTAACTTTACCTGCTATGAAGTCAGGCAAACTACTCACAGTGTGCTAAGTTAAATATATGCACAAATCTTTGCAAGAGCGTGGCTTTACGAAGCAAAAGACAATTTATAACATTCTCTCTTCCAGAATGAGAAGTGACGGTCAGTGAGAGATGGTCATTGCAGTCATCTCTTCTGCAAGTCACCACTTGGTACAATTACTAAAGCCATTGCCATGTTATCCAAGGCCTTGCCTGTGAAGACTCTAGGTTAACTCGGATTTGTAGTACTGTAACCTTAGCTACTCTTCGAAGGTCTCATCCAATGTACTCTGAAGTGAATGCGAGTCCCTCCATTGAGCTCAGTAGGTGCTGGATTAGGCCCCAACTCAGTACTCCTTTGAAAGTGTTCCCTGAGTGCTTTGCTGTGGCTGGCAGGCTGTTCAGATAAGGTCTGCTGGTGCTTTGGTGCCTCCTGCTAGTATGTGGACATATGCCCAGCATGCTCTGAAGTACTGATGCTATGTCTGGATTCTTTGTCTATAAGAATGATTTATTTTTGTATTAATATCTGTGAACACAGAATCCAGATTAAAGTAATTTTACCCTCATTTTTTCTGAGTGGGACAATGTTACAGCTGCCTCGGGGCAGAACCACCTTTGGGTTTTGCTCCATAACAGTCCATATTCTTTTCCAGTTTGACTCTGTAACAAAAACCTAATGCTCTACTGTTAATATCCCAATCATATCTGGGCAAGAAACGGTGATGTGGCAAACACAGACTTTGAACTGTAGTGCAGATTCTAGCAGAAAAAGAGGCTGAGTTGTGACAGGGAAAGCCTTTATTAAAAGCACAAATGTCATGAATAAAAGCAACAGTAACTCAGAAAAATACCAGCCAGGTACATCCATTCATTCTCTTTTTTCAGGTCTGATCTAGCATGACAATATTCCTATTAAAAAAGCCAAGTCTGACAGCTACGGCCTGTCTGTTCCCAGGGGATTTACCTTCCTTGCGCAAAATCCAACTCTTTCCCTACTAGACATTTTTTTTTCATATTACTCAATTTCTACTTAATTATAAACCCAACAGTGTTAGTTTCAAAGCCCCCTTTACATTTTACGTCCCTTCAGTGTCTCTTTATTGGGTTTGATGATATGATGCTCATTTGACTTCTGGGAAGAACATGCCATTATTCAATAGCCTATACACTGGTTCTTCAAGCAGTTTCTTACCCAGTCTCCCTTATAATGTCTCCATCACTAAGTTCTCTGAATGCTTTCACATTTTTCAGAAATAATTCTTTGCAAGCCTAAATTTTAGTGGTTCCCACAAACGGTCACACCATTGCAACCCAGCTCTATCCCCAGGCTTTAGATTGTGGTTATGGTTAGAAAAGTGACTATCCAAAAATGGCACCTTGTTAATATACCTGCTTCATGTGAGTCTTTGAGTCCTATCATCTTTCTTTAATGTCAAAAAACAGTTGTTATTCCAGCTATTACTACAGAAGCAGTAAAGCTATTGAACAACACAATTGCCACCAAAATGTACATGAATATTTATTCAAATAAAGAATTGAATTCACCTCAATTTCATAGATTCCAAGACCAGAATGGACCAATGTGAACATCTACTCTAGTGACCTCCTGTATAACACAGGCCAAAGCACTTCCTCAATATCATTCCTAGAACAACATCCCATCTTGATTTAAAAATGGTCAATGATGGAGAATCCACCATGACCCTTGGAATATTCCAGTTGTCAATTACTCTCACTGTTAAAATTGTACGTATTATTTCCAGTGTGAATTTGTCTATCTTAACTTCCAGCCACTGAATCATGTTATCATCTTTCTCTGCAAGATTGAAGAACCCATTATTAAATATTTATTCCTCATTTAGGCACTTATAAACTAATCAAGTCATGCCTTAACCTTCTCGTTGTTAAGCTAAATAGATCGAGCTCCTTGTGTCTATCACTATAAGGCATGTTTTCTAATCCTTCAGCATTCTCCTGGCTCTTTTCTGAACCCTCCTTAATTTATCAACATCCTTCTTGAATAGTGGACACCAGAACTGGACACCAATATTCCAATAGTGGTCGCACCAGGTTATTTTAGCTCTTCCAAATACAGAGCTAAAATAACCTCTGTACTCCTCCTCGAGATTCCCCTGTTTATGCATTCAAAGATTGCATTAGCCTTTTTGGCCACAGCCTTGCACTAGGAGTTCACGTTCAGCTAATTATCCACCAGGATCCCCAAATCTTTTTCATAGTCACTGCTTCCCAGGATAGAGTCTCCCAACGTATAAGTATTCTTTGTTCCTATATGTATACATTTACATTTAGCCATATTAAAACACACATTGTTTGCATACACTCAGCTTACTGAGTGATCTAGAACACTCTGTATCATTTACCTGTCCTCCTCACTATTTACCACTTCCCCAATTTTTGTCATCTGCAAACTTTATCACGATGATTTTATGTTTTCTTCCAGATCATTAATAAAATGTTAAATAGTGTAGTACCAAGAACTTATCCCTGCCAGAACCTACTAGAAACATACCTGTCAGATGAGCATTGCCCATTTTCAATTACATTTTGAGACCTATCAGTTAGTCTGTTTTTAATCCATTTAATGTGTGCCATGTAAATGTTATATCATTCTAGTTATTTTTAATCAAAATGTCATGTGGTACCAAGTCAAATGTCTTATAGAAGTCTAAGTATAATACATCAACATTCTTAGTGCCTCTTTTGAGTTGCTGGTAGAAGTGTGTGTATTTGTGTATTATATGCTGTATGTACACATGAACGCTGGATTGTGAAACAAGCCCAAGAGTTGGTAAAATGCGTGATATCACCTTTAGATTCATATATACAGACTACATATTCTAACCTGGGTTCCTAAAGTTAGGCTACAAATGCAAATGTAGATATCTAAATAAAAGCTATTGGGTAAAATTCTGAACCCACTAAAGATCTTCCATTGACTTCAATAGGGCTATCAATAACTGCTCTGAAATAAGGATGTTACACCCCGTATTTTCAAACATGCTGGGAAACTGCTGCTTCTCTTGAAGTTGATTGTCTACATGCATAAGTAATACACACAGAGACACGTATACACTCACACAGAGTGCAGGACACTAAGTATAATTGTTTGTATAATTGTTTGCAATAAATTTATCCACTGTGAACTCATGTTAAATTAACTTACACAAGGGAAATGTTACTTTTTAGTCTCCTCTACAGTGTGTATGTGTTTGGTGGTGATATGGTAAATTGTAGCCATGTAATAAATTGGATTGATCATGCACTTTTGGCCTCCTCACCTGCACTGAAACCTCTAATTCATCTCTGCTGAGACTGCTTCTGTAATTCCAAGCCTCTGAACAGCTTTCAGTCGGTACTATTTAAAGATCAAAACAAAAAATCCACAACACCAAACTGCCACAGAAAGTTTTCCTCTGATCCCCTCTGTATGTGAATTTATCACTGGTGTGACACGCAAGGTGGACACTATTCATTTCTCAGCCATTGGCAGTCTTAAGGTTCAATAATATGTTATCAAGGCTAAAAATGAGAGCTTTACATTGCTGAAAATCCAGAATTTGCTTTTTTGGCAGGATAAGGTATTTTCTGCGGTCCTGGTAGAACATGAGGTATTTGGCCTTTGCTCCTACCAGAGCAGGGATTGGCAACCTTTGGCACACAGCTCGCCAGGGCCGAACCTGCGGACGCAGTAGGTAAACAAACTGGCCCGGTCTGCCAGGGTGCTTACCCTGGCAAGCCGTGTGCCAAAGGTTGCCAATCCCTGTGCCAGAATATTGTTGTGAAATGTGTCATACACAGAATATGGCTTTGATTCAGCAAAGCACTTAAGCAGTTATTTAACTTTAAGCACACAATTAAGGCCTGTGTTGAATAGATGTAATTAAACATATGCTTAGGTCCCACTGACTGCAGTGGAAGTTAAGCATGTTCTTAAGTATCGCTTTCATACTGGATTGGGGCCCAGATGATTTCTTGTAAACAAGGCACCTTTCTCAAACTCATGCCAATAAAACCATGGTCCCGCAATGAACTCAGAGAGATGAACCCCTGCCCCTGATGGAGCATTATTCAAATTAGTAGGGTTCTGCATGTGTGTAAGGGTCAGCTCATGCAAAGTTTGCTGAAGGAATGAGGCCAATATCTTTCTACCACATCCCAGCCCCATACATTCTTTCACTCTAGCAATCTGATTTATTTAGTCAGTACCTTTGGGGTGCCCTGTCTTTTGTCCATTCACTTTGGTGAATCTCACGATAAGGTCTGACAGGCATTTGGTTTGTTATTTTTTTTTTTTTTAAGATTTTTTTTTTCATGTATTCACTGTGTAGGTTTTTTTCCAGCTCTCTGTGCAACACTTTAAATAATTGCCCTTTTCTGTTTAATTGGAATGACAAACAGTAGAATGTTAATTAACAAAAAATGTTCAGCGCAGAGCAAGTTAGCAGAACTGTAAAGAGGTCGTGATTTACAGTATTTGCACAACTTGCTTTTATAAAGAAATTGTTCTTCATTATAATAATGTCAAGAAAGCAAATAGGAAAAAAACGAAAAAAAGAACAAATTGTGTTACATTAATAAGGAATTAATGGGCATTTGAAGTTGAACGTAATCCATTTTTATGTATTATTTCATACAAAGTTTATGGGATTCAGGATACCAGAAAATAAATAAAGGTAATGATTTCAAGGTAATGATCACCTGGGGGGTATGAATACTTAACAAAACTGTTAGTCTTATCTACTTCCCTAGCCCTAAAACCCGGGGGCTTTTTATTCCTTAATTTTTCTACTCACTCTTACATTACAAGATCAAAGTACTACATTAGGTGAAAGACAAACTATTACAGATATTTTACAGTTACCATTAGAACCACCTTCTCATCTGAAACTTTGCAAGACCTCCCTTTTTATGTTACAAAGCACAATTTAAAGCATTCCTCCAGACAGAGACCTATGTCTACGTCTCTGAAAGACACTACAGATCATGGCCCCTTGTGTTCTCCCACAGACTAGTGTGTCTCATCACAGTCTGCAACTTTCTGAAAGGTGTCCAACATTTCCTTAGGTAATAACACTCATCAAAACAAGCCATATTTTTCAATCTTCCACTGCTATTTGTACCCTTGCTAGGAGGGCTACTCTACAGGTCACTAGAAGAACTGTGCAGTGTAGACATACTTAAGAGGTGAGTTTTGATGAGTGAGTCAGGCCAAATAAGGAGCAGTGCTTTTCCTTCATTTGCAATTGATGTCCTGCCCTTGGATGGGAACAACAAACATGCTATTTGAAATGAATCAGGAAAGTCAGGACTCAGAGAACATAAGAGAATTATGCTAGGGGGCAGAGCCATGACAACTGTGCTTACTGTGCTGCCAGAAAACATTCATTATGAAGGTTTTATTCATGTGGGTGAGTGGGCGGTTTAGATGCCCTGGCTCACTTAAATGAGTGCATTTTCCTAATATAGTCTCTGTGGTACACAAGTGATCACTGAAAACTAGTAGCTGCCCCCAGTCTCTAGGATAATAGGTCTTGCAGTTTGTAATTTACAGATAGAGCTGGGTGAAAGACTTTGATTCTGATGAGTTTATTTATTATTTGGAATTGTTCAACTGAAACTTGATATGAACATATTTCAACATAAGGGTTATTCATGAACTATTTGCTTAGGAAATGTGCCAGATCCTCAATAAGGCTGCTTTTGTGATGTTCCAGGTCTCAAACCCAGGCCAGGGAATCCCCCAACAACCACCACATTTACTGAAACTTGTGGGCTGAGAAGCTAATAGGACTATAGCCTCAGCCAGTGCACCCCCCGATTGGGGGAATCACTCGGCTCCACCGGTTGGTCCAACCATGCCAGGTAAACCAGGAGGAAGCACAGAAAAGTTTGTTCGAGCAACAAGGTGATTTCCTGTTGTAGATGCATTGAACCCTGCTTGTGCCTGCCTCTTGCATCCAACTCTCTTACTGATTCCTGCTCTGCTCCTGGCTCTTGTCTTACCCCTGTCTTCACTCCTGTTCTTCCCATGCTCCTGCTCTGTGTTTGATCCTTGTGTCTCCTCCAGTTCCTGCCCTTACACCTCACCTTCAATCATCAGTTACCAGTCCTAGCTCTGACCCTGGCCTCCAACCCAGACTCTGGATTGATACTTGGCTCTGGCATTTGATGTCTGACCTTGGCTCTGACCCTCAGATTCGATTTCTGATTCTGACTCTGGCTTGCCCCCTGGCTCTGGTAATTGGCAATTGATTCTGGTGCTGACTGTTGGCTTTATTCCTCAACCAGTATGCCTGCTAGACCTGACTCCTGCTCTAACTACAAGGCCAGACTGCCTACATCTTGGTCCATAACAGCTTTGTGGCACTCCAGTTGTACAAAACAGTCTTAAAGCTGACCTAAGTGGCCATCTGAAGATTCTTGGGAGGGGTTGAGCTGCTGTTGCTGAATATCCTACTTCCTTCAGACCCTATAGAGCAGGGGGATGTGCTGTGAGTGTGTCAAGGAAAACAGAGGCAGCTAACAGGAGTTTTGAAGAGAGTAACTGTTGACACTGTGCTTGGAGGCAGCGGGATTTGGTGAGTCATGTGTTTGAGTCGTCAGTTAGTTATCTGGTTGTCTGTTGGTTTGTTCTCTATGTATGGGGTATGTAGCTGGGCTGTGGGCCCCTGAGTGAGCAGGGTGCCTTACTAAAGCCCAAGAGACTCTAA
The DNA here is from genome assembly GCF_013100865.1 of Trachemys scripta elegans. Lineage (NCBI taxonomy): Eukaryota > Metazoa > Chordata > Testudines > Emydidae > Trachemys > Trachemys scripta. Next base: position 34,165,267 of record NC_048301.1, read on the forward strand.
CCCAGGGAGCTTTGATCAGGGCCTTGCTAAAGACTGCAAGACTCCAATCCTTGGAACTTTGATCAGCTCAGCTGTTTAAAGTCTTAGAGGTTAATTGCTCCCTGACGGTCTGGGGTGGAGCTGAGCTGAGCTAATAGTGGGGTACAGTAGGAGTTTAGAGAGGGAGTGTGAGAGGCTTTCCTTCCAGGTTCAGTACTATATGTGATATCAAGATGGCCAGCGATGGAACAGTGGTGATGACCTGCAATGGATGTGCCATTTTCTCTTTCCGTCTTGAAGAGATAAGTGATTTCATGTGCATGAAGTGCAAGCTGGTGGCTGTGCCGGAGGAAAAGAATCTTGGATTGGAAGGGCAAGTACAGATGCTAATGAGAATTGGAAAAGTCGGGGAGTTCCTAGACAATCAGGTTTGGGAAACACCAGTACCCCAGAGTCAGGGAAGTATGGAACTGGGTACCAAGGAATCAGATAGAGAGGACATCAAAGAGGAGTCCTAACCACCAGAAGCAAGAAATCACAGCAGTATTCTACGTGGCTGGTGACAGATGAAGATGGACAGGTTGGCGTCATCAAAGATAAGAGGACTGGGAGGAATTCAACACAACTAGAAGTTTCACATTGATACCAGGTCTTCAACATGGAAACTTTAAAAGATAGCTCTCAAGAACCAAGGGAACAAAGAGATGTAGGGAACACACACATGGACGGCAGCTCAGTCCTACCTGTAAGCTTGCCTGCAAAGAGTTGTCCAACCATCAAAGGAAGACAGACAATTCTTGTTGGAGATTCAAAACTAAGAAGACTCAAAAGAATATTCTGCAAGGGACATGCAGAAAACAGGACAGTTGGCCTACCTTCCCAGAGCTAAGACATGAGATTTCATCCTAAGATTAGATAGACTTCTGAAGTCAATAGGCAAGGACCCATCAGATATTATTCTTATTGACACTGGACTGCAGGACATTTTGCAGATAGTAGATGACTTCAGGGAACTCAGAAAAGTACTGAAGAAGAAGGTGATCCAGGAGGTCTTCTGAGATACTTCCTGTCCCACAAGTGAATGAAGAAAGAAGGCAGAAGATTCTGGAAGTGAACTGATGGCTAGGTAAGTGGTGTACAGTGTAGGGTTTTTGTTTCGTGGAACATTGGTCCACCTTCTCTGTGGAGAGGGAGCTGAATCATTTAGATGGCCTCCACCTCAGTAGAAAGGGGACCAATCTTCTCGGGGACAGACTGGCTAGAATAGTCAGAAGGGGGCTAAACTAATAGCAAAAGAGGAAGGTAAAAAGAGGGAAGATATGAGCACTCAGAACAAAGTTGAGATGTTGGGAACAGAATCAAGAAGCCAAAGGACATGAAGAGAAGAAGTTCTTGAATTGCCTATACACCGATACTAGGGGCCTGGGTACCAAACAAGAGGAATTGGGATTGCTCATTTATAAGCATAAATTTGATCTAGGTAGTATTACTGAGTGGGATGATTCCCATTATGGAAATGTTAAAATCAATGGTTATAACCTATTTGGGAAGGATCGAGTGAGTAAAAAAAGAGGAGTGGTACTTTATGTCAAAAATGGCAATATCGGTTTCTGAGTCACTGATAACTCAGAAGTAAATGATCTTGAATGCATATGGATCAATATCCTAACAGATAAAGTACAAGATGGGGTATTAGTTGGTGTCTGCTACAGACCACCAAATCACACTAGGAACAGGATGACCACCTCCTTACATACCTATCTATAATGTGTAGGGGGGAAATTGTGTGATCATGGAAGACTGCTATCTGAGTGACATATACTGGAGGTCTCATTCTGCCAGTACTAAAATATCCTTGGAATTTCTAGAGATTATTGATAAGAATTTTCTAACTCAAAAAGTGTTACAGTCAACACAGGGGATTCTTTATTAGACCATGTCTTAACTGATAAAGAGAAACTGATCACAGAATGAAAAATTAATGGTAGCTTAGGTACAAGTAATCATGACTTGATCACATGTATAATGTGCGAGTAGAATAAAGTCCAGACTGGTAATATATATACTTGGTGCTTTAATAAGACCAATTTCACAAAGCTGAAAACAATTTTGAGCCAAATCAGGTGAAATGTAGAATTCAATCAGAAAAATGTGACTGATAATTTGTAATCATTTAAGAACACCTTACTAGATGCCTCTCCCCTTAAAAAAACAAAAACAAAACAAGAACACTCATAATACCAAAATCAAGGAAGAAGGTCATTCTGGTTTAAAAAATAAAACTGGTTAGAGGTGAAGTGAAGGCAACTGTAAAAAAAGAAAAATAATATATAACAAATGAAAAAAAGGGGAAGTTGATAGTAATGAATATAAATCAGAAGTTAGGAATTGTAGAAAATTGAGAAGGGAAGCAAAAGGAAACAAGGCAACATCTATGACCAGCAGAGTTAAAGACAATAAAAAAGTTTTTTTAAAAATATATTAGGAACAAAAAAAATCCTGGCAATGGTATTTTTCATTTCTGGATGAAAATGATAGAATTATCAATAATAATGCAGAAAAATTCAATAAATAATTCTGTTCTGTATTTGGGGAAAAAACAGATGATATATTCCTATGATATGGTGATGATAACACACTTTCCATTCCATTCAAGTATCTCTGGAGAATATGAAACAGAAGCTACTAAAGTTAGACATTTTTAAATCAGCCAGTCCAGATAGCTTGCATCCAAGGGTTTTAAAAGAGCTGGCTAAGGAGCTACCTGGACCATTAATGTTGATTTGTTTTCAATAAGTCTCAGAGCACTGGGGAAGTTTTAGGAGACTGGAAGGAAGCTAATGTTGTGCCAATTCTTAACAAGGGTAAATGAGATTATCCATGTAATCATAGGCCTGTCAGCCTGACTTTGATCTTGTGAAAATAATGAAGAGGCTGATACGGTACTCGATTAATAAAGAATAAATGTAGGGTAATGTAATTAAAGAAAAACAATAGGCATTTATGGAAAATAGATCCTATCAAAAGTAACTGGATATCTTTTTCTTATAAGATTACAAGTTAGATTGGTAAAGGTAATAGTGTTATTGTAAGACTTAGACTTCTGTAGGGTATTTGTCTTCGTATCTTATTTTGATTTAAAAAACCTAGAACTATATAAAATTAACAAAGCACATATTCAATAGATTACACTGATAGGTCTCAAAATGTAATTGTAAACACAACAGGGACTTGTCACTAAGTAAGTTTATTTCCAATGGGGTCCTACAGGGATCTATTCTTGGCCCTATGTTTTATTTAAATTTTTTATCACTGACCTAGCAGAAGAGACAAAATCATCACTGATAAAGTTTGCAGATGACAAAAAAAATTAGGGGTGTGGGAAATAATGAAGAGGTCAGGAAACTGTTTCAGAGATTTAGATTGCTTGATAAGCTTAATGTAAGCAAAAATGTGTTTCCATATGGCTAAATGTAAATGTATGGGTCTTGGAACAAAGAATATTGGCTATGCTTACAGAATGAGGGATTCTATCCTGGGCAACAGTGACTCTGAAAAAGATTTGGGAATCCTGGTGGATAATCAGTTGAACATGAGCTCTCAGTGCAATGCTATGGACAAAAGGGTTAATACGAACTTCTGATGCATAAACAGGGGAATCCCAAGTAGGAGTAGAGGTTATGTTACTTCTGTATTTGGCACTGATGCAACCACTGCTTGAATACTCTGTCCAGTTTTGGTGTCCACTAATCAAGAAGGATGTAGATAAATTAGAGAGGATTCAGAGAAGAACCAAGAGAATGATTCAAATCCTGAAATTCTAATTCAATTTTTGTTCACACTTTTCTCAGGCATATTCCCATTAAATATGATGGGCGTTTGCCTGAGTAATAACTGATTGTGATTCTGTTTTAGGAACCAGGTGGTCTTTTGCAACAGCATAAAAATCTTGGAAGATTTCTGGGCTTAACCTTGGGTGGGCAACTTGCCACAGCACTTGATACATAAGAGCACTGGAAGGCATAGTTTATAACCTTTATGTTTATATAATAACCCTTCCTGTGTGGCAGTTAAAAGCCCTACTGCATGCTTAAGTCATTTCCCAACTATCTTGGCAAAGGCAGGCTTTTGACATACTAAATTTTATAACAATGAATGATTTTTAAATACTCTAAGATCAAGTTAAATAATTATAGGAAGAACTGTGATTAATTATAACCAAAGAATTCAGATGCCTGGTAGCGGGAGGGATAAACTGTCATTTAGCTATAAAGGGGTTTTATCTCCTGTTTAAGCTTAGATATTTTTATTCTGTGTAGCATATTAGAGAGCAAGCCACAGATACAAATATAAGTACATCATTATATGTTCTATGATACTTAGCAGCTGTTCTATAGAAAGTAAGGAACGATAATGTTGTGTAACAACATATTAAAAGCAAATAAAAGAATAAGGGGCTAAATTCATACTATCCATCCATTGAAGTCAATGGAGTTGCACCGGGGGTACTTTGAGAGTTACAGTCACCATTAAGTGGCTATAAACAGGAGTAAAAATGATAAAGAATGTAAATGCAGTATAGTTTTCTATAAACATGTTCAAAGTTTACTATATATACAAAAAACAAAGACCTGATCCTTAATTTCCTCTGCTAGTGTGAGCAGAGAGGACACAGAATGAATGTATCAGGCCAGGCAGAGAGGAGGCAGATCTAGCTTCTTTAACTTTAACCTTAACTTCGTTTGCTTACTTTGCCACACAGCAAACTGCTCCTTCCTGAGGCGGGTTAGGTAATAAGGTTTTCTAGTTAGGTATCAGAAGCATGGCTCCTATAGGGCAGTATGGACAAGAAGAAGCAGTAGAGAGGCGGAAGAGTTTTATGAATGTCTTTGGTTTCTGGATATCTATCATTTTCAGGGCCGGAGCCCTTTTTCTATTCCCAGCTCACTCTGCTCTGAATTTACTATCTCCCTGTCTACCTAGCTAATCTATCTAAGTACTTAGAGCCAGCTCTGAATTCCTTACTGCTCTGTAGTTTGAAAGCTTTTTTGACCTTCACTTGGTGAAGGGCTACATAAAGTAGTATGCTGAGTTAGATTACTAAACAGTCACACAGAATATGGAGTTACTTTTGGTAAGAGCTTGCTGATTCCCCGGTGTGAGGCTTCATGTTAAAATGAAACAGAAAAAAGAGGGAGGGGAAGGAAAATAGCTGTTTCTTCAAAGTGCGTGTGGATGTGTGTGGGGGAAACAGAAATGATACATTTTCAGTGAACAGCCCACACTATCTAAAATTTTGATATTTTGTATCATTTCATGGATGCATGAGTCTGAACCCTCTTTTAAAAAGAGAAATATATCTAAATACTGTATAATGTTTTGCAGTGTTTCCTTCTGAGACTCTCCACTATCACTCATTTTCATTTCTTCTGTCCTGATTACACTGATTTAAGATTCAGCATGTATTCTGTCTTGTTATTTTCAATTCCTCAAAAGTCAGTTGCGTCTAGCTGGTTAGAATTACCTTTACTCATATCATTCACTTACACCTAATCTTAAACCAAATAACATGAAAATAACACTATAGAACAGGCTGTTTGTGAAGGGAGAATCTCAAATGGCTGGTTTCAGAGTAGCAGCCGTGTTAGTCTGTATCCGCAAAAAGAAGAACAGGAGTACTTGTGGCACCTTAGAGACTAACAAATTTATTAGAGCATAAGTGGGCAGTAGTCGACGAAAGCTTATGCTCTAATAAATTTGTTAGTCTCTAAGGTGCCACAAGTACTCCTGTTCTTCTTTTTTCAAATGGCTGGGAAAGTTTAATAACAGATCCAAAAGTCTCTATGTATGTGTCATGGGCAAACCTTTCCCTATTCAGATGGGAAAAGCACCCAAAAAATCAGAGGCTAATTTAAGCACAAACAAACAGGAGCAGGGTGGACTCACCACTGCCCCGCCCCTTCTAGCTGTACATGATGTAGAAGCTCTTTCTTGTCTAAGGCCCCCAGCTGACACTTGCTCTGGTCCCTGCAGTGGTCTGCCGTGTCTCATGACTCATCCCACAGGCCAGCTCACATTTAAGTCCACCCCTTCCAGAGTAACAGAAATTTTTGGAGTAACAAAAATTTCCAGTGTCCTTACATCTGGTAATGAGCCTGAACTGTCAGCCCTGTGGTCCTCACACTCTTCTCTCAGAATTTTAAGTCATTCTTGTGCTCTTTTCTCCAGGGGCTTCATACCACCTTTCTCAATGGCTGGGTGGCTAACCCAGGTCCACCCACTACATTAGCTTCCAGTCCAGGGACCCTATAACCAGCAATGAAGATTGTCAGCAGGCCTCTCCAAGTTCACCCTTCATTCAGGGCCAGGACTAACAGGGCTACCCCCGGCATCCCCAACCAAATTCCAAACTCAGGTACAAATGTAAATTAATTTCTGCCCTCCTTAGGCTTGACCTTTCATTCCTCTCTGTTCACTGCTCAGGAGAGGATCTCAAAGTAAACTCACTCCATGGGTTTCCTCCTTGATCGTCCTAATCTCTCTAGTCCTAAAGAACAATTGCAGAGTTTCTCTCTGTAGTCCAGCCTTCCTTTCTTTATAGTCATCACTCAGCTCCTTCCCCAACCGGGCTTCATCTTTAATGAAGCCTAATGCACCCTCCAGTCACATATCATAATTGGCCTCTCAGACCCACCTATTCCAGCCCGTCATGGGTATGCTAAATTGGGTTAGAAGGTTTTATGAAAATAAGCTAATTTGGCACATTTGGACCCAGGAGAGCCCTGAATGGAAGAGGGAGGGGAAGGAAATTAGCAGGAAAGAAAATCTCTGAATTTTCTGAACCTTCCAACAAAGGCTCAGTCCAGGTAAATTTGAGTTGGAGTTAGGGTTTGCTTTGGTCCTCCTATATTATCAGAACTCATTTGCACATCCTCTTTAGTTGCCAAACTGGATGAGTAAACTAACCTTTTCCCAACATTTGCAGAACTCAGATATGAGCCTTAAGGTTTGTATGAAATGTGACTCCTGAAATCACCTGGACTTCACCAGATGACCCTACCATGGGGCATCTGGCTGAATCATGGGGTCTCTGGGCCTGAAAGTCTGCCAGGAGAACATCCTTTAGAGTGTGTAGCTGGAAGAAAGAGGGATGTGGGGGTAAAGCTGTAGAGAAGCTCTGCTCGTGTGAAACCAAGTAATTCTGCAGTAACCCAGGCTCAGTCCTAAAGAGTTTAGGAGACTGCTGGACAGAAACTGTGCTCCTGTGGAGCAGCTAAGCTCCAGAGCAACACTCCTTTGCAGACCTGTCCATAAAGTCCTCTCGCAGAGCTGTGTTTTGCGGACTCTCTCTAACCCAAGGGAGCCTGCTTGGTCAGGGTTAGGAGAATTCAATTTCCTTGATTAGCTGAACCCCCGAATATTCAAAGGATTTTAGTGTGAGATGGAATGACATATGAAGTAAAACCAAAAGAAGATGTCAGTCAAATGTCTGTGAACATCCATACAGGGCCCGGTTTGGTTCTTCTTTTCCATTAGGACAGTTTGACTCTCTGTAAAAATAATAATAATAATAAAAAAAAACCCCAACAACACACTTCATCGAGGCAAACCAGCCAACGCTTCATCTTAACAACATGCAGTGAAACACCTAATCCCTAAAACAGTCTCAGCTCAAACAGCACTTGAACAAGGGAAGTGACAATCTATTGTACTTCCTTAGTGAGTTCATTTTTGTGTGTGTCAGTTACAGCATCATAATGCACATTGCATTATTGTTCTACTTAGTGAATTGCTGATGTGTATAATGATGCACCTGTTAGTCAAGAAATCCCTCAGAACCCAAATGGTGTTATAAAACTGACATATTCTGAGACAGCCAGAACTGTCAGGATGTTTCCTCTGCATTATGCAATATTTTCTGCTTTATGGCCATTAAAGACTATAATAAAACAGCTGTTACTGAGTAGTATGTTGTCATATATCAGTGAAAAGCATGGAAATGATTATAGCAGTGCTATTCACAGTGTTATAGTTAAGGGTGGGTCATAGTTTCCATTATAAATTCTTTTTTTTGTGGGCAAGTGTGAATATATATCTGCCTGGAGCAATATATATATATTGATTCAAAATATTTAGGAGATATCCACAGCTAAGCAATATATATATATGTATATATATATGTATATATATATGTATATATGTATTTTGCTCCAGGCAGAAACTTGCCACAAAATGTGTGAATCCAGGAGCAATGAGCAACTTTTGTGTTTGAAAATATAAATTTCATGTAGGATTGACAGTGCCAGAAAGTGTAGTATTCATCATAAGCAAAAAATAGTCTACATCAGGGATCGGCAACCTTTGGCACGCAGCCCACAGGGAAATCCGCTGGCGGGCCAGGAGGGTTTGTTTACCAGTAGCGTCTGCACATTCGGCCAATCGCAGCTCCCAGTGGCCGCGGTTCACTGTTCCCAGCCAATAGGAGCTGCGGGCGGCCATGCAAATGTAAACAAAGTGTCTGGTGGCCCACCAGCGGATTACCCTAATGGGTCGCATGCGCAGGTCGCAGGTTGCCCACCACTGCCCTACAACATGCCCACATGGGTTTATACACCTCCACAATCCCCCATAGCACCCCACCAGCTCTCAAAATTTTTAATGCATCTCCCAGAGTTTCCTTTCGTTACTCCTCTTTCAACATTCCTTTTATCCTTTCTTTACTATTTCCCATTTCATGTTTTTCCACCACCTACAGATAAAATTGTTAAAGTCAATACTATTTGTGAAGCAAACATCCTTAGCTAATTCTGTATCAAAGCTGTAATTTTCTCTCTAAATGGGTTTTATAGTCATTACATTACTTCAGGGTACTTAGCCTGAGGGTCTTTGTATTTCTGATAAACTTGGCAATAAAATAATACAACTAGAAAGACATCTGCTAGGCTGAAAAGCATGACTCACATGTGTGTGAGGGAAATGGAAGCACTAAATCTTGTCTTGGCTTTCTAAGTTTGCTTAGCTATGGATATCGCCTAAATATTCTGAATCATTCAATAATTATTATATAAATTTCAAAAATACAAATCATTATAGCATATGGGCACCAAATAAATGGATTGAAAGGAACAATTGCTTACTCTACAGAGAAGAATAAAAATCTCTGCTACATCTTCTCTCTCTGCTAGATCTGAGTGTTACTTAAAGAGATAGCTCAACTGAAGCCCAGTAAGTGCTTCAACTATTTGTCACCTCTCAAAAATAGGCTCACCCTGGTTCTTGATATTCTCATTGTCCATATAAATAACTAATCTTTTTTGGAACCTGCTAAACTTTTGGCCTCAATCGTATCTTGTGGCAATGAGTTCCATAGGCTAAGTAAGCATTTTGTATCAAAGTATTTCCTTTGGTCATTTTTGTCTTTCAGTTCAATTGATTGTCCCCTTGTTCTTGTATTATGAGAAAGAGTAAACAGTAGTACCTTCATTTTAAATGGTTCCATCATGTGCCTGTTACAGAGGCATGTGTGGGAAGGATGAAGGGAAGGAATTGACGTCAAAATGTTTTGCAACCTTGGTAAAAATGCTAAGTCTCTGAAGTAACTTAATTTCTGTTAAACCAGTTATGGCTGTTGATGCACTAACAAAGCACATCAATTTAAAATGGAAGGCTTATTTCCCTCAGGAGGTGGGGCATTTGATCACCTTAAAAATAAATCTTGAAAATATTATTTTTTTCAAAAAAATCAGAAATACGATGAGGCCCCTGGGTGCTAAACTGGATGCTTTTGAGTATTTCATGACCTTCATTTGGTTTTCACTGAAAGGCTTCTCCTGGAAACCTAGAAAACACAGCCAATTCATCTATGTGAACCTGACAGAAGTTAATCTAGGAAAGTGCATTTCACTCACAAAGGCCCAGATGACATTTCCATGTTTACTAAAAGGGCAGCGTGAAATGATGCTATAAAAGCACAATGGAAGCTACAGCACACTGAAGAAAACATGGTGTTAATGGGACGTGTGTTGTGTTGTGGCTTGCCAAGCATTTCTGAGATGATTTGTGAAGTTAGCTAGGGTTGTAAAGCCATTGTAGTAAGCCCTCCACACTCAGAACTGTGTGCCATCGCTCAAATGTATGTAACACCGTTCAAGATTAGATTAGAGGCTTCAGGGGCAAACACTGGATAAATGTTTTTTCATCAATTGCTTAAAGTAGTTTGTCAAAATAAGGATGGGTTCTAACCTTCAAGGAGAAGAATTAATACATAGAGAGCGAGAGCCAAAATCAAGGGGCTGGTCCTACACAATGCTGAGCAGCCATAGGCAGGTGCTGAGCAAAACTTAACTCCCACCTTGCAGGAAGTGCACATTGACTTTCAGGACTGTATCCCAAATGAATGAATCCTAAGTCCAGTGAAGCAAATGGAATGCTTTTCATTGACTTCAAAGGACTTCTTTGACTTCTGTTAGGAGTCCCATGGCCCCTTCTGTGGCAGTCACCTCACTGGGTCCTATTTCTGTCTAGGGAGAGGGAACTGGTTAAGATTAATTATTTTATGTAACATTAATATTATAGTAGCAGCTAGAGGCCTCAACTGAGCTCAAGACGCCAATGTGCTAAGCTGTTTACAGACACATAGTAAGAGCCAGTCCCTGAAGATCTGACAAAGGAAGGGAAGAGAAACAGAAGCCAAGAGAGGGGAAGTAACTTGCCCAAGGTCACTCAGCAGGTCTGTGGTAGAACTGGGAACAAGTCCCAGGTCTCCTGAGTTCCCTATCTCCTGGCCCACGCTGATTAAATAACTGATTTGAACTTTCTCCAACAACTCAAACTTGACCAGAACCTTTTATTGCTTGCATTTCCAAAGAAGTTTAGTTGTTTTTTTCCCCCTTAGTATTCCCAGTTTTTACACACCTCTGAATTATCTAGTTTCATTCACAATCAGAAGTGGGAACTGGTGATCTGTTGCCCACTGATACAGTTGTATAATGTGGTTCATTACAGTACATTAGCCACCAGCAGCTCAGTCTCAATAGCAGTTGTTTAAACAAAAGTGCTTCCCCCCCGCCCCCTCCGCGAAGTAATGTTCTGCTGTGACACTTGGGAATGATGTTAAAACAAGGAGAGTTATGAAACTAGCCTATTGACCTAATATGAGTCACGACATCAGGAAACACGTCATAGATCTTTGCCAGCAGGTCTTGTGCTAGTGCTGGAAGTTGTGCAACCTTTTGAACACTAAATGTGGGAGGATATGATGGGTTCATTTCCTAAGTGCTTTCATAAATTAACTGACCTCCTCTCCCCCCTTGCTGATAGCTAAACATGGAAGTCAAAGGAGGAACTTTTCTCTCTGTGGAAATTGCTCCCTGAAAATACCACGTAGAGTTCATATTAATTTAAAAAAAATGTTTACTCAATGGGTAGCTCCAGAGTTTGTATGGTAAGATAACTAGGTCATAATTTGTATTTACTTTGGCACAATGATCCCTGGAAAAGTGATGCAATATCTTATCCTGTTTAGCACCCGTGAAAAGTGTTGTGAAAAGAAAAACACACAGAGGGAGTGTAAACAGGATACATGGGAATATGGAGAAAGCACAAAGGAGCTGTCAGTACTGAAGTACTTAGGACCAAACGTAGCCCCCTTCTCCATGGTTAGATACTACAGGGGATCCCTAGGCCGTGAAAGAATTGTGGTTCCCCTTCATGTGTAGGGCTGAATGCAGATGGTAGAGGATTTGTCAGAAGACACATAACCCCTGCATGGCACTGAGTCTGCTTTCTGTGACCTTCCTGTGCAGCAGTATTTAAGGGGTTCAGATGGAGCAGGGGTGTCTGAGGATCATCTTCTGTGTGGTTCCTCCTGCCCTTCCATCCATGGGATGGGGGGATAAGTCTCCTGAAGGCTACCTCAATTACTGGTCTGAGGATAGCCTGTCTGGATCAGTTCCACAGATAGTGTCACCTGGAGAGAGGGCTTTTTGTTAGGCCCATGCATCTGCCCAGTGACTGGACTGGCTACCCAAGATGAGCACTGGGCTCAGAATTTGGCCTATACATGTGGGTATTAAATATCTTTGTTTGTTCCTCATTACTAAAGCTGTTATTGCTAGTGATTGGACAAAAGGTTCAGAGCTCAGATTCCATTCAGATGAGGATCCAAAATGTAACCCACCATGCCCAGTTTCCAAAATTGGTCTGGAAATTACATGAGAAGGAGCTTTCTTGCAAGACTTCAGGGGCTTCCTGTTTCTTGTTGCACTAGTGATAGCACAAGTGAAATCTCACAGCATTTCAGCAGTTCAGGAGGAGCTGTGAATATTAAAAGTCATCTTTCTAAAACAATTAGCTCTCCTTGATCACACTGTTACAGGAGGGGAGACAGGAAGAGGGGGAATCTACTCATCCCTGGAGTGCCAGTGTGTGGCCACAGCTCGGTATTAGCTCCTGAAGTCTGACATCTCTCCCATGGGGTACTCACACCATCTCTCTCTCTCTTACTCTCTCAGAACTTGACATCTCCCTATTTGTGGCTTAGCACTCAACCAGATCACTGTAGTTTTCCCGTTCTGGGAGGATTTGTGTACCAAAGTCTCTCTGTACCAGGCAACCTTCCAATTCACTCGTAAGTGTTACCACTTCCCCAGTGGCTGATAGGAGAATCTGGGCCTGCCTTCTTTTACAGGTTCCAGCCCAGGGACCCTACAATTAGTGGTTCAAGTCTGCACTGTCCCATACCTTGCTGCTGTTTGCCTGGATTCCTTCCTACATAGTCTCTAACAGGCTCCTTCTCCACCCACATTCAGGTATGTCCTTCCCTCTGAGCCAGGCTCCCTTCTCTCCTTAGCATCAGAGAGAGTGGCTGCAGACCTCCTTCCTGCAGTCCCTTTCTACCCTCTACTACTTGGCGTTTATAAGCCCTGCCTGTTCCTGTCCAGGGGACCTTCATTCTTTAATTAGGCCTCATTGCTCGCTGGCTCCTTCTCCAGGTGGAGCCAAGGTGGTTCATTGGCCCACCTTGCCACCTTAACCCCTTCAGGCCTTGTGTGGAGAGAACACCCCATCATACGCACCTTGAAAAAAGTTCAGTTCAGGTTGGATTTGAATTTTGGAGCAAAATGTATCAGTTCTTATTTTATCCATATAGCTTCACATATTCCTAGTTATTGATTTGATAACACACCAAAAACAAATCAAATAAATACAAAACAGCTGAATTTTACAATTTTAAAAGAAGAGATGTGGCAACATATTGAACAAAATACAGAGGGCCATACCCCATAAATTAAAATTCTGAGACAAAGCACCTGTGTCTACTCTAGAATACCAGTTTGGATACCATACCAGAAAGACAGAATTGAGGTGAGATCACATCCTGTGTCATTATTACCAGCCAAGGAGTTTTCTGCCAAATTAATTTAGCACCTCATTGGTATGGGGTATTGTCAGACTATTTGCCAGATGGAAAGCCGAGGTATTAATCTGGGAATTCTTCATGTGAGTAATTTAAAACCCCCTTTCCTGCTTCACAATTAAGACTGAGAACTCCAAGAAAAGGAAAATCTATTTAAAGCTTTTTCAGGACAAATCTGAAGCTGAAGAATGTTATGGCTTCCATGAGGTAGAACGTTAACCCTTAGATGACTGGAATTTTCCAGATTGCCAGCCAAATGAATTCTTGGAAACATATAATATATAATCATACAATTGTAGAGATGGAAGGGACCTCAAGGAGTCATCTAGTCTTTTTGCTCACACTAAGGCAAGTATACGTAGACCATCCCTGCCAGGGATTTGTCAGGGATTTGATTGGTATTTGTCTAACCTGTTCTTAAAAACTTCTAATGATGGGAATTCCATAATCTTCCTAGGTAACTTGTTCTAGTGCTTAACTATTCCTATAGTTAGAAAGCTTTCCCAATATCAGACCTGAATCTCTCTTGCTGCAAACCAAGCCGGTTACTTCTTGTCTTACTCTCTGTGGACAGGGAGAACAATTGATCACTGTCCTCTTTATAACAACAATATGTGGCCCAGTAACAAAAACTTGTTCTTAATTTGTACAGGCAAAGAACAATTTAATGGGCCAGTGTGCACCTGTTACTTTGGGAAAATGTAGGATTTGTGCATGCAGTGTACATGGCCAGTTTGAAAATTCCTAATATCTACAGCCTCCAGTTGAGTTTGGAAATCCATTTTGGTTAGGAAATCATTCTTCTTGTGAAATAGTACAATTACTATGCTCTATGGGCCACATCCTCAGCCAATGTAAACTGGCATATCTGTTACAGCATTATAACTCCATTGACTTTCTTACGATTACATCTAGTTCAAGTGGCAGAAAAAGCCAGATAATTTTTGAAAATTATGCCCATGCTTGTGTTACAAACAACCTAGATTATTAAAACTGGAAGAGAATTTTAAACTTTTATTTTCAGTGATGCCAACTTTGGACATTGAAAAAGGAGGAGTAAGGCCCCCCAAACTATAAGACAATTTAAAAATCATCAGCTTTAAAAAATAATAAATTTTAGTTTAGTTTTCTTTGACTCCTGGTTTTTGAGCCTTTAGGGTGCCCGTAGGTCATGTGTTCAAGGTTTTCTCAGAGTTTTCACAGAATTGTGTGAGGGATAGAAACTTACTCTTTTACCTATGAAAGCTGAGATTCTCACATAATTACTTGTCTCCAGAAGACTTTAATTAAAACATGCTATGTCACAACACTCCCAGAAAAATAGTGAGAATTGGCAACAGTGTATTTGCCTTTTGTCGTTTCATGCAGCTTGGTCACTGAAACTAAGCTGGTTACTTTCACGTCTCTTTTTTGTTAGTTTCACTTTGTAGTGAGGCACAACACAATTTTGTCATGTTTGGTTTCTGAACTCTGCAGAGACCCATCAAGGGATTGTTTTATAAAAGATTTTTGTTTGTTTAATTTTAGGAAATATTTTCTAGGTTTTTGTAGAAAGGATTGAATTAATTGGTGGCTGGGACGCTGATAACATTCATACAAAGTATGGAGGAAAATTAGCACATTCAAAACTTCAACTCTCATAGTCGATTTTACCGGGTTTCATTTTCTCCTGCTGTTAACTGGCTAGATCAGATTCACCTGTGCCAAGGAGCCAGCTAAAGAATGTATTTTTTTTCAATTCAATATAAGCAGTGTTCTTGTTTTGGCTGTTCAAGTGAACATTACTCTTTTTGCTCTAAGGCCACTAAAAATGTTCTCAGAAGGTCAAATCCAGTGTAAATGAAAATCTCTATCCTAAAGCACAGAGAGAAGGTATTTCGTTTCTTTATGTTTTCAACCTCTTATTTATTTTTCCCCACAGCCCTCCATGCTCTTTATTAGAAGGCCTCATGCTACTGTGCTGATATTTCTGCTGGAGAATATAGTTGCTGCAGGCTCCTTTTCCTCACAAGAGTTGTTGTGTGCCTGTTTAATAATAAATACAGATGTAAAGTAGTTCAGTAGCTGCCCTTTCCTTCAGCCAACTAAGTTTTCTGTGCTGACAAGCATGCTGGTAGCTCCCTGACCTCTGCTCTAACATACACCGTTGGGCATAGAGAGCTGGATTGTGGTTTGCACACAGTGCAATGGTTGACTTTACCAACTTCTCACCCTTCAATTCTTTCTCTGATGCAAAGCCAAAAAACAATAACATAGAATCATAGAAATTACAGGCCAGAATTTTCAACTTGTGTAAATTGATGTAACAATCTCTGAACAAGAAGGTCTCTCTTCCACAGTACCTGGTGAGATCATTCACCTGGTGCGAAAACAAAGACACAGTATGGGTAGGGGCCACCTTCATTTTCACACCAGCTACAAAGGTATTTATCATGGACATCTCCCTACTAGAATGAGGAGTGCATCTCAATGCCCATACAAACGAAAGCTCCTAGTTCCCTCAGGAATCCAGGCTGTGCACAGCAACTTACTTGAGCTTTGAGCAGCTCTCAAAGCATGCAAGACATTCCTGCCCATCGTTTGGTCCACTCACGTCCAGGTCAGGTCAGACAATATGACCACCATACTTTGTATAAACTATCATGGAGGAGCGAGATCTCTCCCACTCTGCAGAGAACTGGCGCATCAGGCATCCGATCACTCTCAGCTGTGCACATCCCAGGAGTAATGAATTCCCAGGCAGACAGCCTGTGCAGGCATTTACACCAGGACCACCGGTGGGAACTTCTCCCATAAATAGCACAGCACATCTTCTAGCAATGGGCCTCTCGTCTTGGGACTCTTTGCACTCACGGCCGGCTCCAGGCACCAGCTTGGCAAGCAGGTGCTTGGGGCACCCACTCCGGAGATGGGTGGCAGGTACAGCTATTTGGCGGCAATTCGGCGGACGGTCCCTCACTCCCGCTCAGAGTGAAGGACCTCCCGCCGAATTGCCGCTGCAGATCGAGATGGCGATCGTGGCTTTTTTTTTTTTTTGCTGCTTGGGGAGGCCAAAACCATGGAGCCGGCCCTGTTTGCATCCCAATACAACAAAAAGTTCCTGGCCTATTATTCATGGAGTGCCCAAGTACTCAACCTGCTTGGTATGGTGGTCAGAAACACTGATGCATGCCTTTCCTCTCATCCATCTGCTTCCTCTGATACTCAGGGAGATCAAACTCGACAGAATGACAGTAGTGATCATCATAGCACCCTAGTGGGCAAAGCAGTTCTGGTTCACCTTCATACTACAATTAGCCATAGCTATTCTGGGGGCAGGGTAAACCACACGAATCGAGTCTCCCTACATCTGGCAGCACAGCCTTTGGATGGACAATGGGCACAGAGCAAGCTTGCTCTCAGGTTGTTCAAGCCATCCTCCAGCACAGCAGGAAACCCACTACATGAAAATCAAGTATCGGGGTAGCCATGGTAGTCTGTATCCACAAAAACAACAAGGAGTCCGGTGGCACCTTAAAGACTAACAGATTTATTTGGGCATAAGCTTTCATGGGTAAAAAAACATTTCTTCAGATGCATGGAGTGAAAATTACACATGCAGGCATTATATACTGACACATGAAGAGAAGGGAGTTATCTCACAGGTGGAGAACCAGTGTTGACAGGGCCAATTCGATCAGGGTGGATGTAGTCCACTCCCAATAATTGACGAGGAGGTGTGAATTCCAGGAGAGGCAAAGCTGCTTTTGTAATGAGCCAGTCACTCCCACTCCCAGTCCCTATTCAAGCCTAAATTAATGGTATTAAATTTGCAAATGAATTTTAGTTCTGCAGTTTCTCTTTGAAGTCTGTTTCTGAAGTTTTTTTTATTCAAGTATGGCTACTTTTAAATCTGTTATAGAATGTCCAGGACATTGTGAGGTAACTCCCTTTTCTTCATGTGTCAGTATATAATGCCTGCATGTGTAATTTTCACTCCATGCATCTGAAGAAGTGTTTTTTTACCCACGAAAGCTTATGCCCAAATAAATCTGTTAGACTTTAAGGTGCCACCGGACTCCTTGTTGTTTACATAAAAATGCTACTCCGCTAAATGGAAACAATTTTCCTTTTGGTGCCTTACTTATCGGCTGAGGTGTCAGCTATGCCTCTCACACTGGTATATCTTGTATTGCTAAAGACATGCAGTTGTTGATCAGCTCCCCGTGGGTGCATTTGGCAGCTATTAGAACTTTGTGCCCCCATCCCCCAGTAGAAGGCTGCTTGTTTTTTACTCATCCCACTACTACAAACTTCCTGAAGGGCATAATAAGGACAATTCCTCCAGTTTCAAAACCAGAACCTGCGTGGGACCTGAACATCACCCTTTCTGTCCTCATGGGACCACCTTTTGAACCCTTAGCCTCTTGTTCCCTTCTGAACATGACTTTGAAAGAAGCCTTTCTGATGGCTATTACCTCTGCCAGAAGGATAGGGAAACTTGGAGCCTTTATGGCAGCCCCATACACAATTTTTCACAAAGATGCCTACATCCTAAGTTCATACCTAGGGTGCCTTCTGAGTTTCACATTAGCCAGTGCTGTATACCTGCCAGTAAATCTCACCAAGGCATGGAGGATGCAAGACTCCATTAATTAGATGTGCAAAGGGCTCTTGCCTTCTATCTGCAAGAAATGGCACCCTTTGGAAGTCTCCCAGGTTGTTTGTTACTATCATCGAGAGAATGAAAAGGAAAGCTATCTCTTCCCGATGATTCTCTAAGGGGATATCCTCTTGAATCTCCCTATAGTCTGCCATTATGAACACTCTATTCTCAAACCGTCAGGGCTCATTTTCCAAGAGCTCAAGCAGCATAAGTAGCCTTCTTAGAGGGAATTCCCTGCTTGGAGATTAGTGGAGAGATCAGCACTTGAAGAAGAAAGGAACATTACTTACATTATATTGACTGGAGTTCTTTGAGATGTGTGGTCCCTTTGGCTATTCGTGACCCGCCCTCTTTCCCCTCTGCTCATGTCAACCTGATTCACAAGGTCAGAATTGGAGGGCAAGCAGTTAGTGCACACCTTCCTTTATGTCCGTAGATGGATGTATAAGGAGATAAATGGTATGGACATGGACCCAGGGGCACTGCTATAGAAGAATTTCTGGCCTGGGCACATGGAGTGTGCTCAAACCCATGAAGAATGCCCATAGGGACCACACATCTCAAAGAACTCTAGTTACTATAAGGTAACCTTCCTATTTGATAGCTACAACAGCATAGAAGGTTCAGTTTGAGTGCAAATTGTATTTTGAGTGAGGTTTCTGATTGGCTATTATTGATCCAAATGAGTTCAACCCACTCCAGCTCAGAACACACATCATCTTTCCAGCGATCACTCCATTATCTGAACTTGAGCTGGTCAGAACATTTTAGATTGAAAATATTTTCAGTGAAAAATGGGGGGGGGGGAAATCAGTGAAAGATTATTAATCGTTTTCAAGCAGCTCTATTTTTACAACAGATATTTGAAATGTGCCGGCATCTGATTAGGTTTCTATATCCCAAGGTAAATTATTATATCTTTGACTTCCAAGTTTTGCTTCCATCTAAATAATGACAATAATTCCCCAGAGCCCCAAGTTGAATGCCAATTGCCACAAAAAATTATTTGCAAAGGTGAGCCTATTTTACTTCTTACCTCATTCAGTACAATCCCCACTACTAGAATGGGAAAATGTGGGCTCCTGACTTCCAAAGTGAGTTGAAGGATTTAATGGGAGTCTTGTACCCAGTGTCTGTTGCTGAATGTTATCTCATGACAGAGATGGATGAGCATGAGGGAACCATAATAGTAGAAATAAAATCTGCCACTGTTGTCTCTGGGTCTTCTATGATGTTTATTTTTAAATTATGGACACCCCACGGCAGAGATGTAAAGATCTTTAAATATGAGGTCATGCAAGGAAGTTATGGCTCTTGCCCAGGGAGTGCGTTATTTCTGTAAACTATGGGTCCATAATGTCTGAGGGCAGTGCCTGAATACAGGAACATCTGAAAAAAGTTGAACCTTGATGGATGTTTATCTTGGAGTTTCCTCTTGGAGTTTGCAGAACTGACCTAGAAATCTCTCTAGAACAGACTTGTCTTGTGAGGTTTCTGGGTCATATTTTTTTTATCTGGTCAGAACAGTTACACCAAAATAATAGACTTTATTTTCTCAGAATTTCAGCACTCCTGGATCTGGTCCAAACTGGAACCAGGAAATATGAAGGTGAGTGAAAACAAAATACAATAGTAAAAAAAATTAACCGAACTTTTGGATCCTCAAACAAGGTTTGGCTTGTGTTTAATTAATTCCTGGGAGAAGGCCCTTATATGATTCCATAACATTCAGATTCTTCCATTCTCCACAATGCAGAGCTGAAGTCCTTTCCTGATATCCCTGTTTTGTTTCATCTGCCCCTGGAAATACACACTTTACAGTAATTTTTTGGTCCATATCATTGTCATAGTTGTCTCATTGCTTCATTAAATACGGGTATCACAAAATAATACAGCTGTAACAAGATCAATGGGTCAACTGCCCTTAAGCTGCTTTCTACTTGAGACAAAGGGAAATCAGTGTATAATTAGAATAGTGCGTTGACTCCTCAGGAAGCTCTGCACTATATCCAGTTTTCATATGATGGAGGGTAACATTACGGAGATCTATGTCTGATTAGCACTGAGTCAGATGGCTGTGGCAGCATCACAGATATTAGTAGTTATCTGCCTGACAACTGTACTGCCCTAATGTAAAAATAACACAGGAAAGGAGCGAACATTTGAAACATACGGCAATCATAACTGTTATTAAAAAAATGTCTGCTACATGTAAACACCTTGCCCAGACATGTAACTGACAAGATGCTTCACAAGATTGGTTTGCCTCCTATTGAAAGCAACACTAAGATAAACAGGTTAGCTAGAATAAGTAGCTAGAAAGACACAGCAGACAAGCGAGACCAACAGATGTAAGGGCTGACAATCTTTGTTCAGTTCCTCACCTGCTATGACAGATTCCCAGGGCGCATATTTTTTACTTCTGTGAACAACCCCTAATGTGGTAGGTATGTACCCCTCTTGTGGAGTGGAGAAGCCGAAACATGGAGCGATTAGGGGCCTGACTTTCAAAAGAGCTCAGCACCCACAAGCAGGGCTCAATTTTCGGAGGAGCAAAGCACCCAATGCAGGCACCTGAAATAAGTGGCCACGTTTTTAAAGGAGCTCAGGGACTGAACTGTTTTGAAATCTGACCATAAGCATCACAATGGGAGTTACTGGGTGCAATCTGGTCCTTAATTGGGTGCGTACACCAGAGCTGAAGTCTTTTAAAAATCTGGCTTCAATTATGGGTGCTGCCCACTTGAAAATATAGCCTCACGTGTCTTGGCCGAGGTCATATATTGAGCCAATGAGAGAGACTCTGCCTGACCCCCAGACACCTAAATTTCAGTGTCATATTCTAATCCCTAAACTATGCTTTCCCCTGTCATCCTTATTCTGCTGTGTTTATTAATCCTTTTGAGACTAAAATTAATCATCATCAGTATGACCGATAACGTTATGTTTACGTGTACAGATTCTGATTTCAACCACAATGGTGTAAATATCAGCAGAGTCACTGGATATACAGCACACTGGTATAACTGAGACCAAATTATAGCTGGCAGGATTTTTATGCTAACGGTTTATCACATGGTAAGATGCCAAGGAATGTAGAAATTAAAAAAAAAATCATCCCTCCCAAGAAAATCATGTAGTTTACTTGGGAGCTGCTTTGCAGAGTTAAATAATGAATTTTCTGATGAGAGAGAGGAAATTATTCTAATAGAAAAAAGCAATAAAGCCAATCGTGTCATTTTGGAAGATTGCAATCTAAAATAACAAAGAAAAAATAACAGGCTGACCCAGTGAAGGCTTAAAAAAGAGAGAGCAAACTCCAATAAGCTAAAGTTAAATTCCTTTTGATGTTTCTAATGTTCTGCTCCAATTGCCAATAATCACCAGGATTACTGGTGTATGATTCCTACAAGCCTTAACAGAATATGTCTGTTAAGGATTTACTCTCTCGTTCATGACATTTCAGTAATCATGTAAACTGCTATGAAAACAGATAGTTGGCCACAATCAGGAAATAAAGAAGAATGCAGACAATCCTGCAGAGAAAAAGATAAAGAATAAAAACCACCAAAACAACATACAACATTATAAATTCAGACTCAGTCGTGCCTGAGAGGCTGCATCAGGCTTGTTTCAAAGGGCTCTCTCTTCAAAGAAGTAGTGATATTTTCTTGAGGCCTTGGATTGGCATTTATGCCATATAGCCACTGCGATGATACAGTTTAAAAGAATGCCCTCCTACAAATATGCAACAGGACAAGAAAAAATATGGAGAAAAATAATTTTATTGAAAAGCAAACTGTGTACTTTAGTTTATCATGATCATCATTCATTATTTTTATTCCAATAGATGATGCTGATCAACTGTTTTTATTCCAGTAGCACCTAGAGGCTCCAACAGAGATTGTTCTCGGCTCTGTACAACACACAGTGAGAGACAGTCCCTGCTCTGAAGGGAACTTAAGCAGTAGGGTTGCCAATTTGGTAATATTTAAAAACTGGACACTCCAGCAGGAATGCTGGAACCTCTCCTGCCCTGCCTTTCCCCCCCTGAGGCTCCATCCCTGTGCCACCTATTTCCCCCAAAGCCCCGCCCCTACCCCACCTCTTCCCCCGATCCCCCACCCCTGCTCCACCTCTTCTCAAGGCCCTGCCCCTGTCCACTTCTCCTATTTCCCCCTCCCCCCTGTTGCTCACCTCTTTTCTCCTTCCCCTCACTTCCCAGCCTGGGTCAGGAGGGACTTGCATGCGGATTCAGGGTTGGGAGCTGCAACTGCCTGACAAAGGTAGGAGGTGGCCCCAGCTGAGTAGGGGCTGGAACGGGTGATGATCTGGCACCTCCCTGCCTTGATGGAAGACGCATGTGCTCAGGATCTCTGAAAAATTAAGTCCATAACTGGGCTCCTAGTTACAAATAAATAACCATAATGGGATGAATCACCCTTTCCCAGAATAAAACACCTGGGGGAGAGTAATGGGGGAGGAAAGCCCGAGGAGGATTCTACGTGAAAATGAGCTCCCCAAACTGGGGATCTATAGGAGGCATGGGCTGTCTGTGCAGAGGCCTGGTGCACCCACTGTAACTTCTTCCCTCTCTGACTCTCTGGCTGCATGGCTGCAATGCAACCACACTACGAGGGGTTCCCCACTCTGTCCCCGACCCTTCTCCCTCTTGTGGATCTTGGAGGCATGACCTGGCTATATAATATTTGCACTTCTACCAGGCCTTTCATCTGAGGGTCTCAGAACAGTCTACTTTAGTGAATTTAGCCTAATGAGATCCCTTGAGGTGGATATTTTTTATTGTCTCTTACAGATGAGGAAACCAATGAACAGGAAGGTTATGTGACTTGCCAAAAGTCACATAGCAAGTCAGTGGGAGAGATGAGAACAGACCATGTGTATCTTGACTGCTAGGCCTGTACTCTAACCACTAGAAAACACTCTCTCTAATGCCAGCATTCCCCTGCATTGGAAAAGTTTGACTTACGTGGCATGCTTCCATCCTGCGATATACATCAGCGAGGCAAGAGGACACAAAACTGATCTTATGGTGTGTTGGGTAATGTCACATGGAATGCTGGCGAAGTTAAGGTCAAAAGCAAATCAATGTATGATTCTCCCCAAGCTTGCATAAACAAGTCAGACAAACACTGCAGCTGAATGCTGCTCTGAGTATGGATGGAATATGAGCTCATAGTTAGCAGAGGACACTCTGCATATAGTCTATCTTATGTGGGATGTGGAGGTTTTGTCCACTGAAGCTGCATTTCCTATATAATATATTCTTCAGCTGTTATTTAAGACACCATCTTTCTCTAGCTGTTAATGAATCCATATCTCTCAGATGTCTCTCACTTCCAGGGACATTGCTCATGTTTGTACCAAGTTTACCTATGTAACACACCAATTTGGCTTCCCCTCACTTTTATTGTTGGAATGTATTTACATTAGAACTAAAGAATCATGAAACTAAAGTTACAAAATGAGGCTTTTATATTAATGGGATGACTCTTGCATCCTTTCAAATTTCTATCAGGAATGTTTTGGTGTCCCTTGTTTTGGGCCTCTGTCCCATATTTTGGCCTTGGCAGGTATGAACGAGAGTTGCCAAGCGTCCGGTTTTCGACCGGCACACCCAGTTTAAAAGGGACCCTGGTGGCTCCCGTCAACACAGGTGACCGGGCAATTAACAGTCGGCAGTGCTGAGGGGCTAAGGCAGGCTAGTCCCTACCAGTCCTGGCAATGCACTGTGCCCTGGAAGCAGCTCTGACTCCTAGGTGTATGTGTGGGGGACACGAGGCTACCCGCACTTCCCCCACCCTGAGCCAGGAACTGCAGCCAGTGGGAGCTGGGGGAGGAGCCTAGGAGCCGGACCTGCTTTCTGCTTCTGGGGCGCAGCGTGGAGCCAGGACAGGCAGTGAGCCTGCCTTAGCCCTGCTGTGCAGCTGACTGAGAGCTACCTGAGGTATGCCTGTGCCCCAACCCCTTGCCCCAGCCCTGAGCCTGGAGCCCCCTTCAGCCCAGAGCCCCCCCAAACCCTTCATCCCAGGCCCCACCCCAGAACCTGCACCCCCAGCTGGAACCTTCAGCACCCCTGCACCACAATCACCTGCCCCACCCAGAGCTTCCTCATGCACTCCGAATACCTTGGCTCCACCCTAGCCTGGAGCCCCCTCCTGCACCCCGAACGCCTCATTCCTAGCCCCACCACAGAGCCCACTTCCCCACCCCAGAGCTACTACCCCCTCCCACACTCCAACCCCTTGCCTCAACCCACAGCCCCTTCCCATATTCTGAATCCCTTGGCCCCATCCCCCAGTCTGGAGCCCCCTCCTGCATCCCAAATGCCTGCGCCAGCCCAGTGAAAGTGAGTGAGGGTGGAGGAGAGCGAGCCACCGAGGGAGAGGAAATGTAGTGAGCAGGGGCGGGGCCTTTGGGAAGGGCTGGGGCATGGACAGGGCCTCAGGGGAAGGGGCGGGGCTAGGGTGTTCAGTTTTGCGTGATTAGAAAGTTGGCAACCCTAGTATGAACATAGGCAAAGTAAAGAGCAGAGCGAATGTTTTAGGACTTCTTTTTATTTCATTTTGCACTGGATTTGTTGATGCATCCCAACCTTTTCCATCATGGATTCACACTTTTGGGTGAAATACAGTCCATATGGTGCTTGAGCAAAGTTTTTCTTCTTAACAGTTGCGATAGCTTGATATTAATTTCAAGCGGTTTCTGTTGAAAACCTTATAATGGGTTTCTTTGGTGATCGATCAGAGGAAGCTGCTGCTGCTGGGTGAACCCCAAAGCTTGGTTATATGTTTATCTGAACTCATCCTTAACTGTGGGAATTTCCTGACCTTTCAGAGCTTGATTTCTCAAACTTTGCCTCTAGTTTTTGGCATGGAAAATAATCTTTACACACAAGAGAATTGCCAATGTGCTTGGCATTTGATGAAAGAGGAGGACAACAGAGATAAACCCATAACCTCAGATGCTTTATGGATATATGGAGATCCATATATCCATAAAGCATCTGAGGTTTCTAGAGTCAAAGGACATTTCAATAAACACAAATGATATTATAGTGTTTATCATTTACTATTTTACAGTTACAAATAGTGTTCATTATATTTTATTTTTTAATATTTAGTACATTGAAAGTGAAACCCTGGGAGCTGGTCAAATACTTTCTGCTCAAAATCTTGGCCTTGGTGATTTTATATTAAAATTACATCATCATTTCACTTTTTGGCAAGGCAGCACATGTGCTGGGGCTCTCAGCACATGGGGTATTTGAACAGCTGCTCATCAGTTGTGAAATCACACCTCATTTATTGCGTGGACTTACTACATTAGCTTTGAATCTATTTTGACAGGAGCACTTGTCATTAAATACACTGTGTTTGGACTTGATTAAAATCTTGTATAGATTATATTGAGCATCAACAAATGCTTTTGGAGAGTAGCTCTTACTAACCTGGTGTGGCAAAGGTTACGAAATACATGCTATGAAATACAATTTATTACCTTGCCTCAGAAAATTAGTTTTAAACATCAGGTGCACATAACATCATGGGCCAAATTCATCCCAGGTGTGTAACTCCACTGACTTCAATTAACTCTTTTGGATAAAGAACAACTGTTGATATACATGGTTCTCAGACACTACAGTGATGGGCACTTATAAAACCATAGAAACCCTAAGATTTCTTATAAACCGCTAAGAAGATACAAGATAATAACCATGATAAAATAAATAGGGTTTGTTGGAAAATGGAAAGTTTTTAATTTTTCAGCAGAAAATCAAAGGTTGGAGTATTTCATTCCCAAATATGCATATTTCAATTTGGAAATGCTGCCACAGTGCTTCATGGAAATTGTTGTTTGGGTGCCTAATACTTCCATTCTCCTTTAAAGACCAGCCTCCCTTGTCAGACTACATCTCCCATGATGCACTGCAGTCTCTCCTCTTGGTGAAAGGAGATGGCGCAGCATGGGAGTGCAATAGCTGTGGTACATTATGGTAGATAAAATCTGGCCAGGGAATCTGGCCCTCAGAGAAGAGTGGGGATTTGAGACAGTGGAACTACAAATCCCATGAGGCACCATAGCAGTATATCCAAATTGAAATATTTAGGTTTACATCCACAACCCTAAAACATTTTGGGTTTTGAGTGTTCACTTTCTCAATGGAAAATCCAAAATTTCCCTGGAAACCAGACACTTTTTGAAAAAAAATATTTGGCCAAAAATATAATTTGATGTGGACCTGGAAATAATGAGATGAATATACCATAGTACAGTTAAATGCAGAGGTGGCAACTTTATTTACAAATATTACCTAACTGGGATAACCCACCCCCAAACTACCCAGCAGAGTTGTTCTTGAGAAGACCCCCACTGGCATGAATGGCCCCAGGTCCTGTAAATCTGAGGTGTGAAGGCCACACCCCCTCTATCCTGTTACTTCAGTGGGACTGGTAGAATCCATCCCCACTTCTCCTTCACGTCTCCCCATCTTTCCTCCCAACAAAAACCCATACTCATCTACACAACGACCTCTATCAACCAACGTTGTCATCTCAAGAAAGAATAAAATAACATTTGTCGACAACATTTATTCTCCATAAAAGCATGTTACTGACTGGTATTAATTATATTCCTGTCCTTTAATTCTTTGTCAGCTGAATTTTGTATCAGCTTTTCTATTATATTGCCTGGGACTGATATTAGGCCTATAGTTACCTATGTCATCCTGTTTGCCCTTTTTGAATATTGACACATCACAAACATTCTTCCAGTTTCTGGAATTTCCCTGGTATTCCAAGATTTATTAAAAATTAACATCAGTCATCCAGAGATCTCCTCAGCCAACTTTTTTAGGATTATTGAGTGCAAGTTTTCTGGGATTGTTGATTTTAAAAATCTTTAGCCTTAGTAGATGTTGTCTAACATCCTCCTTAGTTACTAATGGACTGAAAAGTACTTCATCATTCTCATATGATACTTGTACATTCTCATGCTTCTTTCCAAATACAGAATAGAAATATTTATTGAACACTTCTGCCTTTTTTGCATCATTACTATCTCCATCTAGTAATGGACCTATACATTGCTAGGATTTATTGTGCTCCTAATATGTTGGGGCAAAAACACCCTCCCTATTGTCCTTAGCCCTGCAAGGTATGGATTTCTTTCTGATATCTTTAGCTTCCCTTATCAATTTTTTTGCACTTCATAAATTCTAATTTATATTGATTCCTGTCTAGATCCCCCTTATGCATTTGTTCTATATTGCTTTTAAATTTCTAATTGCTGCCTTCACTTTACCAGTGAAATAGGTTGGGCTTTTAGCCAAAGTTGTCCTTCTTCTTGATTGTGGAATCAGGTCTTTTTGGCCATTTAATAAACTTTTCTTAATTAACTCTTCAGTTTTAGTCACATTTTTCTGTCTGAATTTCTCTTCCCAATCAATTTTGCTTATAAACTTCCTTAGCTTTGGGAAAGTGAAACAGTGTTCTTCTTATGAGAAATAACATCCAGTTGCTCCTTCAAATCCCTCCTCAAAAGATACCTTTTCTGCAAAGTCTTAAAAAGTTACCTTTAACAAGTACTTGTACCAGTTCTAACTCAGAAGAGGACACCATCTATTTGGGGTTGATATCTTTTTCCTTGGTTTAAATGAGTCTGCAAAGTTCTTGAGTCAAGGACATGATTTTTGCTAATTAACAAACAATAATATGCATATTTAAAAATTCCTGTGCATGTGCAGTAGACTGTTTGCAAATGCCAGTAATTCTACCATTTTAGACTTGAAGAACTGTGTGAAAGAGGAAATATTATTGATTATCAGCCTGCAAAATATAAAAAATATGAAGGCATTTTGGATTTATGAAGTCAAAACCAAAAGGTTCAAAAATGGATGCACTTCTAAATTTTGTTCAAATCAGCCAAATAGAATGTTGTGAAAATGTTATAATAAATGAAATAATCCATGTTCTCCTGGGCTGATGCCTTCTATGGAATCATACAACTGGAAAAGACCAATTACTGAAAATCACTGAAATCCAACTTTTTATCTATTCAGTATTGTCCCGTGTGTCTCAAGGATTTGGTCTAATCCCGTTTTAAATGTATAAGCAATGGGACTTCCATCACTTCCCCACGGAAACTAACAGTGTACAATATGAGGATATTTTTTCCTACAAGCCTACATTTGCTTTTTGATTGATTTCACCCCACTATTCCTATTTACATCCTTTTGTATTAGTCTAAATAATTCCTCTCCCTCTTTGATATATTTACATGCTTAAGTACTTGTATGCAATGTTTCTGAATGAAGAGGACACTTATGGCTGTTTTCACAAACTCCTAAAATAAGGGATTTAACATGGAATTCCTGAGAGACCCCTAAATACAGCTTAGCAAACATTGCCTTAATTAACACCCAACCCCTTTTTTTTTTAGCGAGCGGCTCATGTTTTTATTTTTTTGTTTGTCTTCCTCATATTTACATCAAGTCACAATCTCCAACAAGCAGTACTGGACTCCCACATTATTTATTGTTTTGATACAGTGAGCAATTAAATATAATTAGCTGGATGATTATCATTTGCTGGTAGAATTTGCTAAGAATGCATATGTTCCTTTGGGGAGTTGCTTTCTATTTCTTGCACCACTGAACTGATGCTCTTTAAAGAGAGCTGCCTTTTTTTCTTTCTATTTACTGCTTCACTGATCTGGGGCAGTAAGAAAGTAAGTATATGAAAATAACTAGCCTGTGAATCGCTCTATCACAGAGAGCTAAAGGATGGAGCTTCAAATTGGCTTTATTGCAATGCTGAGACACACAAACACCAAAATATTCATAAGTGGGCCATGAAAAGGAGGTCACGCAGAGGCAAGGAAAATAATACAAACACTTTCAGTATGTGTGAGATACTGCAGAAACCATTCAACCTGAAAGATTGCAGGAGACATCTTTGTTCTTGATTTATTTTGCTAAATGTCTTCATAGATATAAATGTCTGACTGTAGGGTTTTTTTTTAATATCATATGGAACTGATAATTTTCTTGCATTATGAATATCGTCATCCCTGCACAGAGGGCCAGCATGGAGTCTGTGCACTACTCAGCACCCACTTAAATCTTCAAAATTGAGTTTATCTAAAGCTTAAGTGATGCCCAAGTATCTCTGCACAGGAGTGAAGTGCACCCTTTGTGATCAGCCAACAAAATGAGCTGTGTCCTGTAAAAACATCATCGATCATTCCTAGAGTACAGTGGGACCCATGAAAAACCAAACCCTTTGGATATCTGCAATGTCTTCCTATACTTAGAAGAGGAGGCACTATGGTACTGTAATCACTCCTGAGTGGCAAATATTGAAATTTTTCATGGTACCTACTGAGATGATATCAGTCTCTGGACTGATATCAATACATAGTTGTTTGGCAGCACATAGAGCCAGCAGAGTTTATTTTTTCTCCTTGGCACCAGAAAACTGGAGAGCTGAATATTTTCAGCACATCGCTAATCTCCCATCATTAAATTGTCACTTGGTCCCTCTGATTGGATTCAGGCCCATATTCTGTATAATGCTTTATTCCTTTGGTGAGTAATGTAGTACAGGAAAACATTTTACATGCTGCTGAGCTTTAGCCTGAAACAATGGATTAAAAATTGGCCAGTTTGATCATTTATGAATCGAAGTTAGAGTGAGGAGGAGTCCAGTTCATTGTGGTCTAGAGAAGCCCATGCAGGTCATGCTTGCTTCTGCTTATATTTAGTGCTTTCAAAAACCACTTGCCCATCAGACCTTCTCCTGTTTAACTGACATTTCCACTAAGTAATTTATCCTTTTCCTCCTCTCTCTTTAGAAACCCATCTAGTTCCCTTTAGAATGCTCCGCTTGTGCTTCTAGGCCAGGGACAGGGGGACAGTCAGGCAATATTCTGTGTAACTATATATTCCCTTCCTTCCTGCACTTCAGCATAACTCTTTATTGAAGCATAGGCTAGAGTTCTCTCTTTTCAGAAAGCATTTTACAGAATTAAACATCAGGGCTATAGTAAGTAAAACCCTGAGAAATGGATATTAATAATTCTTAGTCAATTTTCAAAGAGAGAGTACTATTTCTTAGTAAAACAACTTTTAGTGCACACAAAACATATTGTTAATAGTATAAAACGTTGTAAACAGTATTTGAAATACTATGAGTAATTTTACTGATATTCCTTAAACAGACTTTCCTCAACTCCCCACCCCCACAAACATTCAAATACAAGGTTTCAACATAACATTTTCAATACTTCTGCAAAAATCAAAACACATTCCCCCATCTGATCTTCTCTCAAAGATTTCTCAATCTTTATAGAGTGAACATAGTATGTAGTGTGTGTCACCTGGACTCTTCAGGGCTTGAGAAATGGCAGCATCTCAGTCCTTGCAAACATTTCAGTACCCTGTCAGCAAATAAAACATTCTAGAGATCGCCACAACTAGCAGAAGTCCAGCCCTCGGGTTAATAGCTGACTGGGCCTCTCAGATGCTGATGAAACAGAAGTCTGTAGCCTGTATTCAAAGTGGTACAGGGATTAGGATCAGCATAGAAAATATCCATTCTTTGGATCTCTATAATGCTGTTATGCTATAGGACACTATCTTCTCCCCATAAGCCCAGCTAAGTCAGGCAAAAATTCACAAACTCTCACCTCAGTAAGTGTTGCCTCATTCTCTCATTAACTGAAACAAAATCCCAGTTTAGAGGAGTTAGCTGACAGCTCTATGTAAATTCCACAGTTTCTGTAGCCTCTCAGCTAACAAATGCTTCCTCCCCAGCTCTCCATCTGGGTCTGTCCATCAATTATGTAAGACATTTTTGGTGACTTTTCAAGACCCACCCACCCTCTTATATCACTTTAACACTGAAACAAATACACAAAACTAAGGACCTACCCACCCCCTAATGTGTTAGGTAATTTATGGACAGTCCCTCTAGGTCCATAAAACACTCCACAGTGGACAAAATATTATCCGAACTGAGTGGTTCCCTAGCAAATTAAGATGAAATAGCACTTATTTGTTTCCAAAGTGGTTCAGGGATTGGGACCCACCCCTCACAGCAGACACATCTCTTGGTCCTGCATCAATCAGCCACTGAGTCCACAGAATTGTTTTTAACCACTGTATTTGTAACTCCCCTCCCCCGTCTACACTCTGATTGGCTCAGCTCTCAGAGGGTGACTAAGGTGCAAGCTATTAGGTGTGTTTCCCACAATGAAAACTCATATAGCACCTCAGAACAAGTACTGAGCATGTCTGGTAACTTCAACACCCTGTTAACATATATTTCACAATGACATTAATACACTTAAAACCACCTTCTCCAAACAATGACACTCCACCAGAGAAGTAGATCGCACCATGGAATGGACCACCTAAATATCCCGAAAGAACCTGCTTCAATACAGAAAAAAAACCCTCCTTCGACAGCACACCCCTAGTTGTCACCTACCACACCACACTGGAACCCATATGAGGTATCATCAAACAATCACAACCCATACTCAATGGGACCCCATCTTGAAGAAATCTTTCCTGAGCCCCCTCTTATGGCCTACAAACAACCCCACAACCTTGCCAAGCTCATCATCAAAAACAAGCTCACCACAGACAAGGACCTACCAACTCAAAGTGGCACCAGACACTGCCATACAGGGACACCCAGAGGATTCAGGGAGCCTGGGGTCTTCGGCGGCGGCGGCCATTCTGCTCCGGGTCTTCAGGGCACTTCGGCGGCGGGTCCCGGAGCGAGTGAAGGACCCCTGCTGCTGAATTGCCGCCGAAGACCTGGAGCGGAAGGAGCCCCTGCCGCCGAATTGCTGCCGAAGACCCGGAGCGGAATGAGCTCCGCGTCTTCGACAGCAGGTCCTTCACTCCTCCAGCGGCACTGAAGGACCTGCCACTGAAGACCCGCCGAAAACTCTCATGGGGGCCCCTGAAAACTCTCGCGGGGTCCGGGGCCTGGGGCAAATTGGGTGGCCCTGCTGCCATAACAACAGATGTAATACCTGCAGACATATCTCCACTGCTACAAAGCTCAATACCTCCCACAACACACCTTTCAAGATTGATGGGTTCTACACACGCCTATTACAACATGTGGTGTACCTCATCCAATGCAATAAATGCCCCAATAACAAATATGTGGGTGAAACCAGACAATAAATACACTCTCGAATGAACTAACCCAGAAAAATTATAAAACACAAAAACATCATATCACCCGTGGGTGAACACTTTTCACAAAATGATCACTCCATATCTGACCTCTCTGTCTTCATCTTCAAAGGAAATCTTCACAACACCTTCAATGGATGAGCCTGGGAACTTAAAACCATAACTGTGTTAGACACTAAAAATTGTGGTTTAAATAAATACATGGATTTATGGCTTATTATAACAATCTAACTCACTACCCCCTCCTTTTTTGGCCGATGACTGCCACTTCACTTTGAATGGTCTCTTACCACATGTTAACTATTTATGCTAAACAGTCTGTTCCACCTTGTATTTAGCTGTGACACTCTGAGTACCTTTCCCAAATCTGAAGAAGAACTCTGTGTAATTTGAAAGCTTATCTTTTACTGGACCAGTTTCTGTTGGTGAAAGAAATATTACCTCACCCACCTTGTCTCTCTAATATCCTGGCACCAACATGACTACAACACTGCAAACAACTTGTTCTGGAAGTTTCTGTGTCTTTCTCAATGAGTTGCCCTGCCCTGTTCTCTGCATGTATGCATTCACATAGAGGAACTGATCTTGGTTGTGCTTGCATTATTTTCTTTTGTATTTTATCATCTGCTGGATTGGATGATCTAGAGTTAAGCCCATTAGTTTATGCAGATGACAGTGTACTACTGGCAGACACGTTTGAATTAACTATTATACTGTTTGCTACATTAGAAAATTGGTGTAGTTGACTTGGGCTTCTGATAAATGCCATTGTAATTACATCTTGGAAAAATGACAACAGATAAAGTGTTGAAATGTAGCAGTGGTGAAGTCAGAGAACAAGTAAAATCTTATGCGTACTTAGGAAGCTTGATTAGTGCTGACGATTCCATTGAGGGTGAAGTTAAAAGGAAATATGCTTTAACTACGTGCTGCACAGAAATTGATGAAATTATGACTGATAAATACATTATGTTTGGCTCCTAAAATGAAAATGTATCAAATCAACATACTAATAGTATTACTCTATGATCTGGAAGCAGCTACATTAAATAAAACAGAAATCAGAAAGCTGGAGGCAGCAGATGTGGGAGTTCTTCAAAATATAGCAGCTGTAAAGTGAAATAATTTTAAGACAAATTAAAAAGATAGAAGGAGAGTAGGATGTGAAATCAGGGCATGGAATGGATTACAATCAAACAGATTATGATGGTAGGGACACTGAAGAAGACAAACAGATGATAAGATAATACAGCTTTATCTGTAGAATATCTTGCTGTCATCACTGTTCTAAAATTTAGCTTATTTTTTTTTCTTTTCTTAAGCATATTGGAATCCATTTAATTAAACAATGTTTAATTAAAAACATGTTTTAGGCTTATACTGAATGGAAAAAAAAATCTGGAGACCTCTCTCTCTTGCAGTCTTTCAGTGCATTGTAAATCTGCTATATTTCTGGTTCCTTTGAGTTCTGCTATATCCACTAAAACTCTCTCTGAATATGCTGGCAAGCACAGTGTGTAATAATGCTTAGTATTTAGACAACACTTTTCTTCTTCAAAGGGGTTTTACAAACAGCTCTATATCTTATATATTATCCACATTTGCATAGAAGGAGAAACTCAAGTAGAGAGATTTTGAAGAAATTTGCCCAAGGCTACCGCGTGTGCTTCAGTGGCAGAGGTGATATTAGAACTGAGGAGTTCCTGGCTCCCACATGTGTGCTCAGGCCATTAAAATTAATCTCTTTTACTTTAGACTAACTAACTCTGTCTGAGGGTGGTTTCCTGAAATATTTTGAGTTTGATGTGCAGTATTTTTAGCCAGCTCAATAACTGTCCTGGAAAGAAACATAGACATTTTAAGCCAGAAGTATAGGCACCCTCTATTAGAGGGGCCTCTGAACTTAATTCAGAGTGTTCCAGTCAGGAGGGTCCTGTGTGCTGCAATCCAGCCTTGGATATTACAACTCCCATGATGCCTTGGGGAAGAGAGAGACTTCCACTCCCAGGGCATGCACAGAGAGCATGTGGTGGGTTCTATCTTGGAGACCAGCTAAGATCCTGGTCAGGGGAGCTCTGTCCAAGCCAGGAGCTGCTGCTAAGTTGCTGTTAGAAAGTCAGATGCTGCTTGCTGAGAAGCTGCTGTGGATTTGACCAAACAAAGAGCCATGGAGGCTACTGTTGAGCTTCATTGGAGCCAGAATAGACACTGGCTGTGCCCAGAATTGAGTGAGGTTGATCTGCAGTGATGGCAGTATGAATAAGCACCACCTCTGTTGTTTGGCAACATGCTTGCAGGGGAAAGGGGATAGTGAAGAGACTTTAAGGGGTTTTCCTAAATCTGAGAAGAGATGAAGTGGTCTTATTGTCTAACCAGGATCCAGGGTTACTGATCTCTGGTTAAAACAACTCCTATCTTCAGAGGGGTTGTGCAGCTTGGAATGATTCCAAGTTAGAATTTCTCTGCCACTTCTTGTAAATGATGTCAGTGTAAACGTAAGTTGCATTTACTTTCTGTAAACTGCATTTATTAATTGATTTATTGACATTCCCTCTGCTGATTTAAAGTGGTTGTGACATTTTAATTAATCTCAATCTGGTATATCATGTTTTTCTAAATTGTTAGGTAAGGGTGTGTTAACACTAATCTAAGAGGCTATTGGTTGTATATTTTTTTATAACTAGAACAGGTTTATTCCTGGAGGCTCCCAAGGCATGCCAACGAGTATGTACAGGGCCCATCCACATGGAGGCACCTCCAAAGTTAATTTCTTTTATAAGTAAAAGGACTGCAGCAGAGGGATGGAAAGAGGATTCCCACCTATCCAGCATCACCCCTGGGATACTGAGGATCTCCTTTAATGTCAACAATGTCAGGTACCCAGGCACACTGGTGAGTGTTGCCTGCTCCCGAGAAACCCAGGAGGGAAAGGGGGGATTATGGAAGGAACAATTATGATAATCTAATCTGCCCTTCTGCATAACACAGGCCATAGATTTCACCCAGTGATTCCTGCATCTGGTCCAAAAACTTGTGCCAATACTCATGTTTAAACTATACATCGGACTGAACAAAGATGTCATGGAGTAGTTTACAAAATGGTCTGTAGTTTTTTTGCATGCCCATATATTTTAGCTCCTTTCCAGTAATGAGCGACTCAAAAGACCAAATGACTCATGACTTGCTTTAGTAAAAAAGAAAGCATGGTATAACATAATTAAATACATTATATTAAGAACCATATCTGACTCATTTAGCAGCTCTAATGGATCAGAGGAGCAGCATGAAGTGAACTAAAAGTTTACAGTAACAAACGCCAGTTCACTCTTGTAAACTCAACAGTGAGCACACCTGCAGACACATTTCAATGGACAAACGTGCCAGTTAGCTGTTGTTTATTGAGGCTGAAATGCATTGCATTGAAACTATTCTTTTTCAATTGTTTCCTTTAAGCAGCAAGGTGATTAACACCTTTGTCTTCACTAGGGAGAAGGGTATTTTTAACATGTTAGCTAGTGTGCTAAAACCCTATGGTAGATATGTAGACAGGGTAATTTGTATTTTAACTTGTTAGCTGGAGGGGTCAACTCTATGCTCCCTCCTAAGATTGACCATGATCAGCTAATACATTTTAAAACTACCACAGCCTTGTCTATACCAGAATTATAATGTGTTAGTTAACAAACACTCATGACAAAAACACCTTTCTTCCTAATGTAGGCATGTCCTCTGTGGAGTCTACTGTACCACTAGAGAAGTCTAAATAGTCAGTGTCTTATACAGTAACTGAACAATTCATTCTCTTGCTATTGCATCTTCTAGTGCTGTGTTTGTCGGTCTCTGTTATGGGCCAGTCCAAAGCTCTGGGTTCAAATCCCATCTTCCAGCACATCCAAGAGTTCATAATCCAGATTTGAATTGTATGTCCTAGATCCTTCTCTAATTTCACAACGCTGTCCAGTGTAGTTTGTGTCCTTATGATAGCTTGTCAAACTTTGTTAAGTACTGGCAAATACAACTGCTGATTAAGGAAAATCTCCAGCTATAAAGTTAACTCATTTCTGTAGCTTTATTTCTCAACCAGGTTTCAATTACACATCTCTGCTGTCATTCCCATACGACCTGTTTCTAGGCCCCAGACCAAATATTCTTATCCTTCCTTCCCCTCACCAATTTTTTGCTCCGTATATTTCCCCAAGATTCCCCAGCAGCCAAGCTATCAAAGAAATGCTGTGAGCTCTGACAGGAAGATCATAAGCTTTCCCAACTGTCTGATTGCTGACTTCAGGATCCTTTCATTTGTCTTTTTCTCCTGGTAATATCTTGATATTTGCCTTGGGAGGTATAATCATAGCTTTTAATGCACTTTCAGTCTGTGTATCAGAGAAACACAGATAGCTCTTATTATGTATTGGAATTAATTAAAGCCAGGTACGAGTTGTGCCCATCAGTGCTTTCATGTGGGATCTGCTGTTATAACAGGAATTATTCTGTCAGGCTTATAAATCTTTTATTTAGAGTTCAATTAGCTGATCAGTTTTAATGAACACCTACAACTTTAAGAATAGGTTATTTCCATACATTTAAAAAAACAATAAAACTAATTAGAAATGTGACCAGGGATATTGCTAAACAAAGTAACCACATATTAAGGGTTTGCTAAGTTTTTTCCCAAAGTAATATGAATCGGATTGTGAGTTTTATGTTTTTTCATTATTTTCTTTACTGTGACACATTATTGAGGGGGATTCTAGGGGCAGCCTTGGTCAGGGAGTTCAGCTGGCAGCCTGGCATGTATAGGAGTTGTCAAGGGAGGCAAACGGCCTAGGGGAAACAGGCAGTGCAGCGGAAAATGGCCTTCACAAAGAAGTCCTATATACAGCTAGGTGGGGAAAATGTATTGAGATTTTGAAAAAAAAAACAAAAAAAAACCCTGCATCTTGAATTGGGATGAAAAATTGAAATCTTGAAAAAGTTTGTGAAATAAAAGTCTGAAGAAAAAAATATCAGGTCAGGTCAGTTGAAATATTTCTTTTGGGTAATTTTGAAAATGTTTTGTTTTGTTTTTTGACCTTTTTGCATCAGTCAACTTTTTTTTTTTTTTTTACAATAAATTAACTTACTTTAAATAAAAGAACTTGTTTTGACCTGAAAAATGGAAATTTTTCAGTTTGAAAATGTCAAAAATAAGATGTTTCACATTTTTAAAAGTTTTTTTTTTAAATGTTCATGAAATAGAAAATTTGTCAAAATGGACCCTGGGGCAGGAAATGTTTAAGTTTAATCAAATTAACATTTTCTGATTAAAAAATGTTTTGTTGAAAAATTCCTGACCAGTTTTAGGCCTACATAGATATTTGTTTCCATGTGTGGTGATAGAGAAGGTTGTGGAATTCAGATCCTACATTGGTGGTTGCTAAGATGGATAGGTAAATAGATAGATGGTAACATAGGTACTGGAACTAGGAGTGCCAGGGGTGCTTCCATACCCCCTGGCTTGAAGTGATTTCCATTGTATACGTGGTTTACAGTTTGATTCAATGGCTCTTCAGCACCCCCACTATGCAAATTGTTCCAACACCCCGGCATGGAAAAGAAAACGAGGAGAGAAGAATTCAAAAAAGAAGGCAGCACAGCTCTATAAATCATATTTATCCTGGGAGGAGCTACTAGGTAGTTCTTAATTTACCACCACTATCCAAAAATACTTTACTCCCCCATTGTAAGGCATTCATTTGTTGGGCCTCCATGATGTAAGGCAGCTGTCAGCTCCTGTGACATCTATTATCATCATCTTTATGGCTTTGCCATGGGGTCTATATATCCTATGCTGGTTTGGCAACCAAACGGTTAATTGAGAATCTGCCTGCCTGCTCAGCCAGTCCTGACTATCAGCACAGAGTAGATGTGAGGATAAAAGGGCTACAGAGCAGGAGGGTGGGGAAAGGCAGAGTGACTGCAGAGAGAAACCTCTACCAACAAACTGATGAGAAACCACCAGAGAAGCCAACACTCTAGAGAGAGAAGCAGAAAAAGAAGCTGGAAATCCCACAGAAGTAGGAAGCAGCTCAGGGAACAGCAAGGGACTTGACAAGGGTTAACTCTGGCTGCTCTGAACAAGAACTTTTAGCTGGAACCAAGTGGAGTGGGCAGGCCTGGGTTTCCCTATCCCTTCCCCAGACTAAAATGGCTATGAGTGTTAGTATGAGACCAGAATAGAGACTATGATATTACTGGACTTCGAGTTGCCTTATTTTTGAACCATGTATG
This sequence comes from Trachemys scripta elegans, assembly GCF_013100865.1. NCBI lineage: Eukaryota > Metazoa > Chordata > Testudines > Emydidae > Trachemys > Trachemys scripta. The sequence continues at coordinate 34,203,814 of NC_048301.1, forward strand.
TTAATCATGAAAGTGGAGAGATTGAACAGTGACTAAGCCACAGAGCTGGGCCACATAAGATGACAGGATGTCTTGACACCAGAAGGGCTGAAGAGATCATTAGACTGAAATTACCCCTGCAACACCACACCTGGACACAGTGTGGTACTAGACGTGTTCCCAAGCCACTACATTACAGAGAGGGGTATGTTGTGATGCAACTTGTTCATGAGAAGATTTATAAACTAATACAAAAATACATTTTACATTAAAAATACATTTTATGCAATCCATCTACTGATAAGACTCTGATCTTCCACATCTTTCTAAAGTACTAAACTAGAGCAAGTTATTGTTTGTCAGATTTCACTTACATTTCACTATGAGAGTCTGAAAGTTTCAAAGAGTATTCCGCTTATTCCATAGCTCTACAATGTCTCAAAACTTGCAACAATCTATGCCTCGCTCCATTACTGCTATGCTATCATTGATCATGTATTTTGATCTTGTGTGTTAAATTTCTTTGGCACAAGACTCCAGATTTAAATCATAATCCCATCAACTCGTTGAAAATAAGAAAATAAGAATGGCTATACTGGGTCAGACCAAAGGTCCATCTAGCCCAGTATCCTGTCTTCTGACAGTGGACAACGCCAGGTGCCCCAGAGGGAATGAACAGAACATGTAATCATCAAGTGATCTATCCTGTCACCGATTCCCAGCTTCTGGCAAATAGAGGCTAGCAACACGATCCCTGTCCATCCTGGCTAATAGCCATTGATAGACCTATCCTCCATGAATTTATCTAGTTCTTTTTTGAACCCTGTTATAGTCTTGGTCTTCACAATATCCTCTGGCAAATAGTTCCACAGACTGCGCATTGTGTGAAGAAATATTTCCTTTTGTTTGTTTTAAACCTGCTTTGTAGTAAAATAGGATGTAATTAGTTCACCTACTACCAATATAAAGTCAACTGTTCAGTGTTATCTGAGAATTCCCAGTCTTTTCCTATGCTTAGAATAAGACATGATGGTAGAGTATCAGATATATGGTAACTGTTGACAAATGCTGACATTTTAATGGAGACCACTGTCTGCCAATAACATCCAAAATTCCACAAGATTTGCTATGAGATTGTGAGGTCTAGAATGGTACACAATGCCTTTGATCCTGGCTAAAGGACTAGATTATGATGGTGTTACCTACGCCTTTCCTGAATCCCCCCTGGGGAATAAAGCTCTGAACCATCCTGTACTCAGGTCAAATGCTAGAAGTGGCAAGATTTTATGTGATCACAGCATGAATTTTCACTGGTATAATAGTAATAGCTGTCTGCTTCTTGAAAATACTGACTGAATTCTTCCCCAAGTTCACCAGCAATCTCAACAGATGCTTATGTTTGACATAATAGGATGATGATCTAGTTCCAATGAAAAAAGAACACTCTTTCCTTCCCTCCCTGAACTTTCACCAAAACTGTGATGGAACGAGATGTTGACTGATGTCTAAAAACTGTGCAGTTAATTCTCCTCCTCTCCAATAGTTTTCATTAGATGTTGCTTTTGCACTTCCAGATTCCATCAGGGACCAGAAGCAGAAGTGCTAAAATAATGCAATAAGGCTCTAGACTAGAAAGAGGTAAAATCTGGATTTCTAGTTGAGGATTGCGGCGTGTGTTTAAACACAAAAGGTGTGAGACATGCAGTTAAGAGTCCTGCCAGTATGTGGCTGTAGTTGGCTTATTTAAATAGTTGAGCTTTGACTGGGATGTGTCAGAAAGGTGGAAAAGGAAGGTAGAAGAGTTCCGTGTATGGGGCAAATCCTCTGCCCCAAAGCCCAGCTCAGATAATGTGGGTGACACTGGGAAGGATTACTGCTGCAATGGGAATCATATGTGCTGGGCTGCAGAATGGCAGGGAGACTTTACCCATGTTATTGATGCCCTGAGGCTGCAGTAACCCACCATACCCTTTACACTGCCTGCACCTCTGTTCTGCAGGGGGAAATTCTTCTACCCTGCAAGGAGTCCACAATCTCTCTCGCTTCCCGAATCTGCACTAAGCTTCCCCCTGCAGTCCTCTCTCTCTGCACATCAGGGAACACCCAAAGACTTCATCTCCATGACATGCAGGGGGTGCACAATCCTGGGGTGGCCTCCCTACACACTCCCCTCCCCTTTCTTCCTGTGCAGTGAAATCATACTGGTTCCTGTTTGGTTGGGGCCCCCCTACACTCACAGAATTAGTAGCAGGATTATAAATATAAATATACCACAGCAACTCCAAATCAGAAAAAAACAAAGAGCAAACAAAAATACCTGCTGTACTTCACATATGCATGAGAATAGATCCCAGAAATTCATAACACATTCATGTGTAAAAATGGGGAATGGGCAATTTTAACATGCTGGAGGATTATTGTACTCCCAAGAAAAATATTGTATCTGAGCAGCATGTGTTCAATATTTACAAACAGAATGAAAATGGAATGTTTGTTCAGCTGCTAATGGACCTGCAGCACTCCCCAAAAACTGTGAGCAGACTTCCTGAGGACAGTGCATTTTGTGGGGAAACTGTAGGGGAGATTGTGAGTAATGAGATGAGATGAGGCTGGTTATATAAAGACAAGCTGGACTCTGCCTACAGTGCACGTGTATGTACAGTGAGGCAGCTGGACACCAGGCGGCAAAGTAGGCAAAGTGCTGACTGGTATTTACTCAGATGCTGTCAAAAAGAGAGAGCGAGGCTCATGGACATGTATGCAAAATCCAGCTGCAAAATATACATCTGTGCAAGTAGGCTGTATTCAAATTATACCATGAGTGGTCCTGGAACTGTGTTTAGCGTGGAACACAAACACGAGAACATTATTAGGAATGAAAGACATGTAGAAAGCACCACATATGTATCAGTGCACAAGAATGTATGGCCAGAGAAATGCATGAGACAGACGAATTTATTGACAACCTGAGAGAGAGAGAGAGCATGCGAGAGAGAGGAATAAATAACTCTGTATTGGGATTCAGCTGAATTAGCTTGATTTCCAGTATATCACCCTCGCTAGTCAAGGGACAAACATTCATGGTAGCCAGGATTGGATTTCCAATTAGGCACAGTCGGCAGGTGCGTAGGGACACTGGCATTCTAGAGGTGCCTAAAAGTTAAAAGTGGGTTAAAAGTTTCATTTTTTATGGAAAACATGAAGGTCAGCTGTAGGCGGGGAGGGCACTCAAGATGCTGTACCTAGGAGTGCATAAGGTATAAATGCAGCCCTGATGACAGCAGCAATAAAATTATCTTCCTGAAGACCTAAATAATGCATTTTTTTTCTAAAAATGACACTCAAATCTTTAGCTACAGCAGTTTCACAGCCACTGTAGTTAACATTGCACAATGTTTTCTATTTTCACCATTCTGTTTCCATGTATATAGAATAAAATATATGTTGTCATTAAGAAATGACTTATGGATTGAAGAAAACAACAAAAAAACCCCAAAGTCAAATCTCTGAGGGAGCACAGTGTGTGTCTTTCACTAAACTGCCACAGATTGGGGAACAAAATGGACTCTGCACATACTGAGAGTTCATAGAAATGTAAGGAAGGCTCTGATTTTCCAGTGACAGCTGCAGGGAGCTGGCTGTAGCTCCCTGATCCTCGGCTTCTTGGTGCTGGTGAAAGTTAGTGCAGCAAGGAACCTACAGTGCTTACACCAATGGGGGCTAATGGAGCTTGGCGCCACTGTACTCTCTCTCATCCCCCAGTCTGACCCTGCCTCCTCTTTTTGACGGGATTTGGGGGACTTACAATGGCAAAATGTGAATTTAGTATAGTGGAGTGGAGTATCTGGTCCTAAAAGTGCATTATCCAGAAACAAAGAAAGAAAGCAAAGCATCGCACTTTCATAGCTACATACATTTTACTAATGCTCAGGGTTCTGCCACCTTTTTCACCTTTAAGGATGAAATTTGCCAGACTTATTTCATTAATTTATTTATTTATATGTGAAAGTTGGAACAACAAAACTAAGTGTTATTTCTGAGACTAAGAAGAGTTAAAATATGCAATTTGACAATAATAAAAATGAATGTGATAATTTGTGTGGAATAGATTTAGTGCCACTACAGTTAAGGACCTGTTGTTGAAAAGTGGCAGACGAATGTACTGTATTCTCTATTGCAGTGTATTATTTCAGAACCAATATATGATCATGGAATTAAAGACTGCATTGCAATGCACAAATACAAAGGAGCAGAAGATTGTATGTGGCCCCTTAATTTTATAATTATCTGACCTTTGAGTGCTTAATCCTACAATCTTAGTGCTACATCATGGCTACACACAGTGCCCCGGAGCAATCCAGGAGAGATTGTAACTAAGCTGAGCCAAGGCAGGAATATATTATGTTGAGTCTACATTGCATGACTCGCCGGCATAGCAGCAGCACCAAGTACATTGGGGACACAAAGGCAAGGCTTTGTCTGCTCCTCTCGCCCTCCCATTCATTCCTGTCCTCTGCAGAGCCTGCTCCTACTTCCGGCTGCTTCCCTGGTACAAAAGAGTAAGGGGCACCTTAAATTCCTCACGCTGTTGTGCAACAATTTGTCCCTTCATTTTTCCTAATGATGTCTGTATATTTCCCTTGCAGAAAGTAGATTTGAGGCCTAAAAAGATTAACACTGTCAGTAAGAAATTCATGGTTAAGCCACAAGATATAACCACAGGAGACTGATGTCACCTGCATTTTTTTCTAATAAGAAGATTGATCTCACTCTGCAATAATGATAGTGTTACAAAAAAAGCCCATATGCAGAAATTTGAATGGCCAAGAAAATTGCACCCTATAAATCTATTATAAATACACATGTATTTTATTTGAGTGCTTTGTATGTCCGATTCCAAGATCCAAATTAGAAGTATCAGCCATTATGGGCATTTATCTTGTTGTGAACCACAGATTTATTGGGTCTTCAGAACAAATCTTACACAATATGAGGCAACAGCACCATTTAATATATGGCAAGAAAATTTATGATACAAAATTGTAACCCATAAATATGTCTAGGGGAAAAGTGAGAGCTTATTGAGGAGGCATCAAGAAAACAAGAGAGGCAAAAATTGGCAAGTGAGGTTTGCAAAGTAAACAAGAGACAGGGACTGACTTTGTGTCCTTATACTGTGAATGGAAAAGGAGCATGAGGATAAGGAGATTACCCAAAGTCTACAAGTATAATCCACTAGGGAGTGTGGGTTACAGGTCCCCTCTGTGCTGATCCGCAGAGGATATGAGTTGTTATGGCCCCAGCTATAGAAATTTGACTCTTGAGTTCAAGTACAGCTATTCATTCTCTTAGTTCTGTAGATCAACAGTTCATCCCTCATATGTCAGCCAGGAGACCTGTTGTTACACAAGCTCAAAGCTAACTAAGAAAACTCACAGAAGTGGTAATGTACAATTCTCAACAAGGTGAGCCAAGTCAAACAACATGTTGTTCTTCAAAGCATTGAGAAGTTTAGACAAAATGTTTAATTGGGGTTTTAAAGGGTTTTCTGTGGCGCAAAGGGGAGAAAGAAACATTTTATATTCTGCAGTGTTTCTCAGATGCAGCCACCAGGGGCTTTTCTTGTGGCCACAGCCTCCTGTGTGGTAAATGAAGAGGGTGTAAAGCAGCAGCCCCTCCCCTGGGGCTGCAAGCAGTGCTTGGTCCCTGGCTGCCTCTGGAGACAGAAAAGCTGGAGGAGCAGACAGCCGGTGTGTGTTCCCTACCTTACCAGGGGCGGTGGGTTTGGGCTTCAGCCCTGGGGTGGTGGGTGGCAGACTCCACCCATGGGGCTTTGGGCTCCATCCTCAGGCACAGGGCTTTGGGCTCCATTCCCTGGCTGTGAGGTGATGGGCTCTGGCCCCAAGCTCACCCTCCCCAATTACCCCTGGCCCCTGCTACCTTCCTCAGTGCCCCATCACATCACTGTCTCTGTAACCACTTCCCCATCCAGTGCTTAATTTGTCTCTGGGCTTGCCGGGACTGAGTAAGTCTGTTGTGAAACGTAATATTTGTATGTTTGTTAATATCACTTTTCACAGCAGACTTACTAGCTAGGAAGTCTTAAAAAAAGCAACCAAAAACAAAGCAAAAGAAATATTAAGAAAAAGACAAGAACGTACAAAGCACTTTATGTTTCTGTTCTGTTTAGGTCCAGCAAAGAATAGAGACTGTACATTATTTTTATTACTGAGTCTGATAAAAAAAACCCTACATAAATAAATTACAATGATTTGGACATATATATGTGCATATTTATTTGTTTTTCCTAAAATTAAGTATTTTAGGAAAAATTGTCAGAGTGGCCACCAGCTGCACTCTGAGGCCACCAGAATTTTTTTGTGAGAACGCCTGTGGTTGTTCCTCAAAGGTACTAATTTTCTACAGACGAGGTTATAGTTCCTATAAGGGAGCAAAGCCAAGTATGTCCATGCTAAAACTGTGCTATAGCCACTTTACTGTGGGGTCTATTTGTCTGCATCATTTAGGTATTTATATTGTACTTCACAGAACCATAGAGTGCCTTGGCCCTGCTTCACTACTACTAAAATCCACTGCCAAGCTGTCCCACGTGGAGTAGTCTCTACTGTGTGTGGGCAGTATGGGCTTCCTTCTCTTTGCCAGCTCTCTGACGGTCCATGCTGCACACAGTGGAAATACAGTGGCACAGCTAAATTTTCGTGGCCCCCCTACACTTCTTGGAGAATGACACCTTCTGTGCCTCCATCACCTGCCTCTCCATTTTATATATTAAAGAATATAAACAGTATAATATAATATATATATGCTTTGATGATCCCATCCTGATTAGTCCCATTCCCTTTATGCTTTCACCTCATCTCCTCCTTTGTCCCTTTCTACTGCTAGAATATCTCTCTTTCTCTCTCGTCCTCTGTATTAGTCTGATTGCGGTTTTCCCATGCCACTTTCTTTGTCTGTAGGTTTGCAAACAATCACCTATACTACAGCAAGGTGCCCTTCCTCTTCATGCTACTGCCTTGTATTTCCTGTCCCCTCCAGTTCAGCCTCCTCAAATAACCGGCCTGCTGTTTGACCACGCTGTTTAGAGTGAGCCACAGACTAATGATTGTACTCAAGATTTTACTCAGTATGGACTAGACTGTGCAACCTTTATTCATATTTGTGAGCACTTACTCACATGAGTGGTTCTAGTGAAATAATCTTTTACTATAGCAACTCCATCATGCTAAAATTCACCTCTGGTGTAACTCTACTGAAAACAATGGAAGGACGAATTTAGCCCAGTATCTCTTATCGTTATGTTAATGCTTTTTGTCTACTATTTTCTCTCCCTCTTTCCTCTATGCCACCAATTTTCACACCAGACAAACTTTGCCCCACTGATGTTAATTTCAATTTTAATTATATCATCTGAAATTCAGTGAATGTTACCATTTACAGAGGGATCTGCAAATTTGTGATTTAGAATATTATTAAAAGTATTACGGTGATCACACAATTTCTTATAACCAAGACACATCTATTACAGTAGATCGCGTAGGTCTGCTCTGGGCAGTGATTAACAGGGCCGGCTCTAAGTTTTTTGTCGCCCCAAGCAAAAAAAATTTTGGCCGCGCCCCCTCTCCCCCCGTTTTTATTTTGTCTTCTACACTTTTGCACTTTGCAATGTTTTTTGGGAATTTTTATTTTGTTTTGACTGTTTAAAATTAAAAAAAAAATGAAAACAGAGAATTTGTAGTTAGTGAAATAAAATAATTTCCTACTAATGTACTCATTTAATTTTAACAAAATCACAATTACAAACAATTTGGGTTCAACTATACACTGTAATGAAAAACATTAGTGTCTTCCAGTGCACCCAGTTTCTCATAAATTAAAATAATTTATATGAACTGAATTTTTCTGGTTTTTATATTTGCGTAGTTTAATAATTCAGTGAAATCTAAACTTTTTGAAATGGTACTTTCAATTGAAATTAATTTGAGTCCTGACAAACAATTTTGAGACATGGTGTACCTCAAATAATTGTTTAGTAATTTCAATTTTGAGAAACTGCGCTCACCAGAAGCCAGTGATACAGGTAATGTTAAAAGAATTCATAATGCTATAGCAGTGTTTGGAGTGAAAAAATAATTTCTTGCTATAAATTCTAATACTTTTAGAGATCTTGTTTTGAACTTTCTAGTCAACAGGAAGCAGTACTCACAACTGACAGCTCACATAGTTCATTTTTAAGGTGCAGTATTAATATCTATCTTAACGGTTATCTAGACTCTAAAACCACATCATTATCGCCATTTTATACAGATTATGTAACTAAAGTGAAGTGATTTGCTCAAGAATATGCAGTGAGCAAATGGCAAAGCTGGTGGTAGATTCCAAACCTCCTGAATCCCCTGGCTTGTGTCTTAATTTGTCTTGAGATTGCTGGAAAAAAAGGCTTACCTGTATTAAGTACCAAAGGTTTGTGTACTGTATAAGCCTGAAACCTTTATTAATGGAAAAGAAATCAAGAAAAATACAGGTCTCTAAAAATTAAATAATTAACACAAACCAATCTGCAGGTGGTGTCAGCATTAATTACATCATGCCCAGAAGGGCCACTTTCCTAAGGGGTATGTTGGCCAATTTTAAACTACTCCATTTGCTTGGACTTGGTTTATGCTACATGTTATGAAACACCTGCCCTTTTCCAAACCTAACAGGCTCATTTTTAATTCACCAAAAAACCATGGTTTTCAGTGTTAGGAAATGGGTAAATCTTTTAAAGGAATTTTTCATTTACTAAAGGGGTATTACTTTAAAACATGACTGACATCTGTGAGTGGCCAGATGCATTAATATATTTCTTCCAGTTTCAACCGGTAGTAGGTAAAGTCATAAAAAATACATAATTGTTAGAATTCACTGTAGGGAGCTGTCAGCAGAGCAGACTACCACACATTTACGTATACACATCTGCCAGTTTGTTTAAGTTCATGTTGCATAAATACCCCGGGGCATAATGTGGGAAAGAGAAAGGAAGCTCATGGATAAAGCCAACTCTTTTTCATTCTGCAATGCTCAGCTCATCTCCTCTGGGCTGTAAATTCCAATATTATATATGCATATTTTATAGCTGTGTATAAAATGAGGACTTCAGAGTTGGATATAGTTTCTGAGTAAAGAGTTATTATGGCACATTCAATGATTTTCTGCATCTAAAATCTTACTGATGTAACTACACTTATTTAGCTGTTTTAAAAATTAAAAATATTAGCCTCAAGTTTCTCTCTTTCCATATATATATATATACATACATAATTGAAAACTTCTGTTTTTATTTTCACTTAGCAGAATATCTGGAGGCTGATCATTTGGGGAATGGAAACTTTTCTAGGGTGTTAGCATTGACTGATGAGCCGACTCATAAATGCCAAAGGCATCAAGGGCAGATGTCTGAGAGTCATTTAGTTCTTGTGTGACTCGTTAATGAAATGACAAGAGGATCCCCCTGTCAGTTATTGCATTCTGGTTTCATCCCAGCAAGTTCTGATTCAACCATGTCCGCTTGGAAAAACATGAAGATGCATAAATTAAACATCTATCTATTTAATAATATTCCTTTCCCCCATACACAACCCCTTATTATTTGCCTGACAAACAATATACTAAGACATTATCATCTCTCTTGATACTAAGTAAAGAGAAACATATTTTAACAGTATATCTGGGAATGGACGCCTGATCTGTTGGCCTAAAAAACAATATATTTATGAGACTGGAATTTTTAAATATGTAAACACCGAAACAATTAGAGTTGGTCAGATTTTTTTTTCTTCGGAAAATAGCTTGACTTGGCGGTGAAATATTGAAAACTGAAATAGTTTGGCCAAAAAGTGAAATATTTTGATTCCAAAATGTCTTTGCAGTGTTCAGTACAGATGGAGCTGTAGTTTGGGTGCCTCATGCTCCCACTCTTCACTGTAGCCTGGGCTCTTTGGTCAGACTATGTTTTTCATAATGTATCACAGTCTTCCCTCTTGGTGAAGAGAAGTGATATAGCATGTGAGTCCTTGGCTTCAGTGTATCATGGATACCCTGGCCCTTAGAGGAGAATGAGGACCTGAGGCAAATGAACTACAGCTTCTATGAGACACCACAGTGGCATGTCTGAATTAAATTTAAAAAAATGGCCAAAATATTTCAGTTTTAGGTTTTCAGGAATTCAATTTCTCAATGACAAATCAAAGATTTCTAAGGAAAGATGACATTTTTTGGAAGGAAAAAAGAAGATTAACCCCCCAATTTTTAGTCAAAAAACAGTTTTGACAGAAAAGTTTTGACTACCACTACAAATAATGCTATGTACAAGACATGTTTCAAGACAAAGTCTTCCTAGGAATTTATCTAGCATATGTTACGTTGCAAGAAAATAGTATTAAAACAACGCAGCCATCTCAGGGGTGGAAGGAGGCTGTCTTCATTGAAAAATAAGGTTGATATATACTGAGCTATGAAACGTCACAGATTTAGAGCCTTAGCAGCCGCAGATTCTAATTCTGATATTGAAGAAAGACTCTCCTCTTCTACTAATTTTTTCTGCTATCATTGGAACCTAAGATCTCCCACACTGGAGCAGACCAATGATCCCTCTAAGTTCTAATCTGCTACTGTCTTCAAAGCTCAGTGCTTCAGAGGAGTCAAAGCACTCCCACCTCCCAATTAATGCACCTAACTGTGCAATAATCTACAATGGAGAAAATTTCTTTCTGACCCCATGGTATATATTTTTGTTGCTTATAAAATGTCAAATAAATGAAACAACCACCAATCAACCCAAAGCAAAACCAAACTTCCATAACTCAGATATCAACTAAAACAATAATTCAAAGCTAAACACCAAAATCCGTTGCCATAAGGAGATAGATAACAATCTTTGTTATCTATCTCCTTATGGCAGAGACCAACACCTACAAGATCTTCACCAAGCATTCTCAAAACTACGATACCCACACAAGGAAATAAAGAAACAAATCAACAGAGCCAGACGTGTACCCAGAAGCCTCCTGCTACAAGACAGGCCCAGAAGAGAAACCAACAGAACTCCACTGGCCATCACCTACAGTCCTCAGCTTAAACCTCTCCAACGCATCATCAGTAATCTACAACCCATCCTGGACAATGATCCCTCACTTTCACAGACCTTGGGAGGCAGGCCAGTTCTCGCCCACAGACAACCTGCCAACCTTAAGCATATTCTCACCAGCAACCACGCACCGCACCATAACAACTCTAACTCAGGAACCAACCCATGCAACAAACCTCGATGCCAACTCTGCCCACATATCTACACCAGCAACACCATCACTGGACCTAACCAGATCAGCTACAACATCACCGGCTCATTCACCTGCACGTCCACCAATGTTATATATGCCATCATATGCCAGCAATGCCCCTCTGCTATGTACATTGGCCAAACTGGACAGTCACTACGCAAGAGGATAAATGGACACAAGTCAGATATCAGGAATGGCAATATACAAAAACCTGTAGGAGAACACTTCAGCCTCCCTGGCCACACAACAGCAGATGTAAAGGTAGCCATCTTACAGCAAAAAAACTTCAGGACCAGACTCCAAAGAGAAACTGCTGAGCTCCAGTTCATTTGCAAATTTGACACCATCAGATCAGGATTAAACAAAGACTGTGAATGGCTATCCAACTACAAAAGCAGTTTCTCCTCCCTTGGTGTTCACACCTCAACTGCTAGCAGAGCACCTCACCCTCCCTGATTGAACTAACCTCGTTATCTCCACACCGATTTATACCTGCCTCTGGAGATTTCCATTACTTGCATCTGAAGAAGTGAGGTTCTTACCCACGAAAGCTTATGCTCCCAATACTTCTGTTAGTCTCAAAGGTGCCACAGGACCCTCTGTTGCTTTTTACAGATTCAGACTAACACGGCTACCCCTCTGATACTTAACAATCTTTGTGAAACTTTTTGTGAATTTACACATACTGTTAGATATAGGTATTTTTTAGAGAGGCTTTATTATTTAAGGGGAGTGAGTAAGCTAAAAAGGAAATCTCAAGACATCCCTCTGGAATATTAGAGAAAGGTCTATGATAGCATCAATATCTCATCTATTAGATTTGTAAGGTTTTTTAATATTTCCTAAGGTGTAATGGTCTTTCCTGAACTGCTCAGTGACTATCTAATGAAGCAGGAAAAGTACCCAGCCTCAAAACAATAGGCATTGATGAAACACTCTCTCCAGTCATTAACTCAAACTTCAGTCCTGAAAAACGCATAGCATCTTTGCGCTCACTCTTTTCCAATGGACTTAATTGGCATGGGCCCCTATGTTATCCTACAGATTCTTGTAGAAAATATTCATTTTCAATGGATGTCAAAACTTTAAAGGAACCGCCCCCCCAAACATCTCATTAGTTGAAGAAATGTGGCTCCACCCAGATGCACTGGATTCAGGCTCAAATTCGTGGGAAGCATCCCACTAGGGAAAATATGTTACAATTTCCATTTCAAATGACAGTTAACTTAACAAAATCTCAAATGAAGTAAAAATGACACATTAAAGAGTTTATAAGTGATTATAAGAGATTTTTCATATTAGAACCTTAAATGACCTAAAATAACTCATTAAGGAAGCAGAGGAGTACTATCAATATCAAATCAGCATAAAATGAAATCCATTTTATAATGCCATTTTTGTATATTTTTAATATGGAACAACCGTATTGGAAATTCATTAGTATGCAGAAAACCATAGGAGCCATATGGAAATACATCTTACAAAGGATTAGGATACAATAAATTTTATAAAAAGGCATAAAAAAATCTTTAGGATGAATGATCATTCTGAGAGTAATATGCACTAAAATTGTAGGAGTGGTATTCACTCATTAGTTGTATGAAGCCATTAACTGTGCAAAATCATTCTTTTTTGCATAACCATTTGTCACATAAAATCATTAGCTCCCTCATAAAATTGTTAGAAACGTGAAATGATTTAAAAAAAAAATTAGTTACAGGGTGTTACATTAGAAAAATCAGAGACATATTACTTCATCATTTTCTGCATAAAAATGTGTCGGTTGTGCAAAATCATTTAAGTTGATAAATAACTTTTTAAGTAGCGTTATTGTCCAATAGTCAGGCTGTTAGCTGTTCAGTTTCAATGGTAATTTTAATGGCAAAGACATTTATTAGTTATGAAAAACTCTGAAATGAACTAGAACAAACATTACTTTTCCATCCAGTTGAAAATGACAGTTTTAAAAAGCAGTCTCGTTCCCTGTAAATGTGCTTCTCAGAGTTTGAATAGCAGCAGCTGTTCCTATTTATTTACTATCATTTTGTCACTGCTTGAATTCTATTCATTAAAGCTTTCGGATTCATGTTCTCACATCCTAAGCTTGACTCAGGTAACAGCAGGTTTTTTTAATAATGTTTCCAGGAATATCATAGAGTTGTCTAATGATTTTTATATAGGACACATTGTTACACTAAGAAGAATGATTTACAGATCAACATGGAACACATTACTTCTCTTTCAGTAGTTGGGAAACTTTTAAGTACTCTGGGTTTGATTCACTCCTGGAGATGCAGGGGGAGAAATTTGCAGCCCCTATGCTCTGGGAGCAATTGCTTTCTGAGAAGGGCAAGCGTCAGTGCCAGGTGCTATGGGAGAGGAACTTGAAGTTATAGCCAAGGCTCATGGGAACTCTGCTGAGGGTTTTTGTTGATTCAAGGCTACCTTCCAGCGATCCCTTGAGTTAGCCTTGGCTACTTTCTGGGTTTCATAAACCAGCTCTTAGCCCCCACAACACAGCAGGGGTTGCAAGTGCAATGATTGCTATCTTGGCTGATCTACCAAGAATTGAACCAGGGATCTCCAAAACTAAAGGCATGAGCAGCTATGGCTTAAGCTAAAGAGTGAGGCTCTCAAGGCGGGCTATGAAAGAGCTGTGTCCTGGGCACAGAACACACACTAACTACTGGGTTACATAAGCAACTTGCACTGCTACAACCCCTGTCTTGATGGACTATCTATTCTTGATGGAACCCATTGGAATTACACATACCCCATCACTGCAGCCATCTACAAGAATTGTGCCAAAGAAGAACACAGCAGTGGTGGAACCCAGGTATTTAGCCTGGCCCCAGAACTATGTGTAGCCCACACACCTCCTGGGTGTTGTGCTTTGTCCCATCTAGTGGCACCAAGACCACTTAGAGAGAGATTAATGAGACTGCTCTACAACCTTAGCTAAAATAGGCAATAGAGGCTCATGCATTTAGCTCCAGACATCCCACATTCAATCCCACCTGCCAATGTCCGGTGTCTGTCAGTGTTATAAGTAGGAGCTCGTCCAGGATACCAGTTGGGAAGTCTCTGAAGCTCAGGATGCACTTCCTCAGCTAGGGGATGTATGTAATCCACACACCTCCTGGGGGTGGTGCTCTGACCCATCTAGTGGCACCGAGACCACTTAGAGATTAATGAGTCTGCTATAGCCTTACTTATGGGCCATGTGGCTTTTAGCTCATGCAGTAGCAGCTCATACACTAAGCTCCAGAGGTCCCAGGTTTGATCCCACCTGCCAATGACCGGGATATGTTGGTGTTATATATGTACCAGAATGTATCTCAGGAAGACACAGCAGCTCCCTCCTCCATAAAACAAATCAGATCTATGTATGACATTTTGGCAAATTTGTTAAGCTGGGTGGGGCTAGAGGTGCCTCATGTCAAGATAATCTTGACACTACCTTTAGAGAAGGAAAAACTGATTTCTGCTAAGAGGTTAAAATCGCCTAAAGGAAATTTTTAAAATATTTGGTTGGTCAGTGGAGTTGGGGAGTGGATCCTATCTGGGGATGGGATGGGTAGTCAGCTGGGGAATGGGCCACCTTTGTTTCCGAAGGAAGCAGAGGAATTCAAAGGAAGAGGTGGCATGGTGAGCCTGGGAGGCAAGGAAGATGATCTAAACATCTATGAAAATAAAGGATTTGTTTAAAATAGAAAAGCAAATAAACACCTTTCCAACTTCTCCATACTCTCTTTTGAATCTGTTCCTTGTTTTAGCTTCTCATGCTGCATCCATCACTGTGAGATCTCGGGATATTGGACTCAGGTAGGGTGGGATCCAGTTTAATTCAGATGGGAGGGTGGAAGAATAAGAGAATACTTTGGTGAGAATCACTTGTTAAAATATTGGCAGCACATTAGTGGGCTGAAGTCTTCTGTTTATCCACTGACTAGGTAGAGCACAAGCTGTTGACACTTCTGAGCAGCATCCTCTCAATGTGCCTTAGTTCACTTCTGGTTGTCTTTCCATTAGGTCTTCTGTCTAACACTAGGCCCTAGACCTACACCTTACAAAGCATGGGTAAACTGCTGTGTCCAGGCAGTCTGAAGTCAACGGGGCTCCATGCAGGTTCATCGGTCTGCCTGCCTGTTGTAGGATTTGGATCCCAGGCTATGAACTCCTCAGGGCAGGATCCTTGTCTTTTTTTGCTCAGCTAATAAACAAAAACAGAACATGAATGGTTGAAGAATAAGGAAAGCAAACTTGATGCAGTACTTTTCTTTCTTTATGGCATCTAGCTAGAACGACAGCTTTTTCTTATTATGTATATAACCATGATTTTGGTAGCACACAGGTTAGCACATATTAAACACTACTTGAATAATTGCTCCACCAAGTAGTGAAAAAAAGCAGGCCTACAATTCTTTACAAGCCACTAGCAAGTCATCCTGAACAGGTAAACAACTCCACTGTGAAGAGCAGCTAAGCTGCTGCATTCCAGCAACTCTCCTCACAAAAGAAAGCAGAGAAATCAATATGTTTTAAGTATGTTATTAAAAAGTGCTGCAGTTGTATAGTCATTATGTAATAAATGAATAGGGTGTTTTTCAAAAAGAAGCATGTGCTACAGAATAGCATGCATCCTTATTTCCAGTGACTGGAAACTCTCCCTCTTTTACTTACTATGATGGGTATGTAATTGTACAACTGCCTTCTACTGAAATATGGATGAGAACTGGTCATGGTTCTTTTCAACTAGGCCTGCCTCTTTAGCTGCCAGGGCAAAGGGCTTTGTATATCTAGTTTACAATCCTTATCTCCTCTTTCACCCTCTGTTCTGAGTGCCCATTCTTTAAACTGCAGTCTTCCATGTGGCATGTACACTCAAAATTGTTTTCCTCCAGCTCCAGTTTTACACACTAAATGTAATCTCTTCCTAAACAAATGAGCCTATATCCTTAAAAATCTCAAGCAGATTTTGTAATTTGGATCTAAATCCAGATTTGCTATCTTCCTGAGTTTGATATAATCTGCTAATCTGATCTGGGTCTAATTTACCTCATTGCTGAGAACTCCTAATGTTGTCCTCAAATCACAAAAAACTGTTTGGAGGGAAACACCAGAATAATGGCTAGGTTTAGGAAAACAGCATTTATAAGGCAGTATCTCTTTGGCTGAGCAAAGGCAATTGTTCTGCAGAAGGGCAAAGAGCTATTTCCTGAATCTGACACATAAAATAAGGAATCTAGGATGTTGGGGCAGGGACTGTCTCTTTGTTTCATGTTTGTGCAGTGCCTAGCACAATGGGGTCTTGGGCCATGACTGGAGCTCCAAGGTGCCACCACAATATAAATAGTAAATAATATTGATAAATGGTCTATGCCCCAAACACCCCAGTTGTGTATGAGATGGAAGCTATCTCCCATTGTGTTTCTCTCAAGTTATCCCCTCGGCAATAGCAAGCACAACTGGCTTAGAATTTTCTAACTCTTCTCTTTTAATGTCAGGTACTGTATTTACTTTCCTCCAGTCTTCTGATCACACAAAATAGATTTCTGGAGTGGGAGAGAAAAGGGACCTTTCTTATCACTTTCAGCTCAGTGGTTAGGGTACTCACCTGGGATTCGGGCGACACCTTGGTACAAGTCCCACCTCTCAAATGAGTTCTCTAATCACTGGGCTATGAGCTATTCTGATGTGGGGTTCCCTTAATCTCTGCTGTTACACTGGATAAATAATTAAAAAGTCATGGAGCAAGGGAACTGGATCTTAGCTCTCTTATATCCTGGGTGAGTGCACTAACCACTAGGCTATAGCGTCATTCACAAGGGCAGTTTTTCTCTCTCCTCCCAGCACCAAATGACTGTTTATCTGGGCCTAAGTGATTAAGAGCATACAAGATTAATACAACAATCATTGTGAAACCATAAATAAAATCACTGTGCTGTGCCAAAGATCTCCTGAAATAGGTTTCTAACCCTGTTTTGCAAGCCTCATTTAAATCAGTGGGTCATGAAGGTTTAAAGGGTTGTTTCTCATGCACAAAATGTCTCTTTTCTCCTTAAGATCTCCTCAAGTTACAAAGCAACACAAAACTGACCTCTTTTCCATCAATTGGGAAGTCTGCACTCCAGTAGCCAGTATCTGAGGCTTCCGCAGAAGGTGAAAACCCTATGGCCTAACAAATTGTTCAGTGCCGCACATGGAAGAAATGATTTGCCTGCCTCTAATTAGAGATTGGTTTGAACCAAATCCCCAGTTCCTAAAGCCCTAAGACTTTGGGCACTTAAATTTAAATCCAGATCCATATTATATGGATTGAAGCTAGGAATGCTCCTATTTCTAAAGCATAGCTATCCTAATTGTACCGGTGAAAGATAAAATTCTTCAGGAACATTAACAACAAAGGGATCGATATTGACATAATCATAATTTATTAACATTATTATTTGTAAGGTGACCAGACATTCAGTTTTTAAAGGGACAGTCCCATATTTAAGCCCTCCTGCAGGTGTCCCAACTTTTTCTTAAAAACAGGCAAATTGTCACATATTTTCTGTCTTCTCCCCCATCCATACTGGGAGTTCTGCTGCTGGCCATATCCCTGCTCCCAGCCGTCCAACCAGCAGTGGTGGAGTCCAGTGGCCAATGATGGGGGTGGGTATGCAAGGCTGGTGGCGGGGGGAGGGGGGCCAGGAGGCAGCTGGGTTATGTCAGTGGCCAGCAGCAACCTGGAGGTGTTAGCTGCCTTTCCACACTGTGTGGGCAGGAAGGGACAAGCTGCTTCCAGCCACAGGGGAGGTGGGGGATAAGAGATGAGCTCTGCAAAGACATAGGCCTAGTCATCCCTTCCTCCCTTCTACTTGCCTGTGGCTGAAAGCAGCTCCCGTCCCTTCCCTCCCACACAGTGCCAAAAGGCTGCTGTTCACACATTCTGGTGTGAACCCTGGTAGAAATCTGGGGAGGGACCCTGCATGCCCCCATCCCCATGTGTTGCCTCAGGAAGACGCGGTGCCAGGTATGGGGAGAGGCAGGTCTATCCCAGGGGCCCAGCCAGGCATGGAGTGTGGAGAACGCCGGGTGGGCAGGGAGGGTGGGGTCGGTCAGTCACCCCCCACCCCGGTGTGAGAGAGTTGTACTGGAGCGTGTGTCATGCGTGTTTGTGGGGGAGTAGGGGTGTGTGTGTCACCTCTCCCCATGTGAACCCTAAAGCCTTAAAGATAAGAAGGTAAATAAAAAGAATCCAACTACACAGTATATCTTTTAACGGGGACTCAGTCAGCTTGATGTTAATTTGAATGTTTGTACTGCATTGTTCTGATTGATCGTCATTGAACTCCCTTGAATACGAGTAATTTTACCAGGTGTCCCATATTTAGCATAGGGAAATATGGCCACCCTAATTATTTGTGTTACTTACGATGCATCCTCTCAAACAGATTTTGCTTAAGATCTATCCTGTGGACACTAGTGAAAATTACTTTTTATTCATTCTATCATTTGATATTTATAAAGTCCAGAAACTCCTGTCAGCTTATGCAGGGTGAGAAGATTGGTGCAGAGACCACTGTACAAATGCAAAAGTTAGCTTGAAGAACAAGTCAAAGTAATTTCATGGAAATCAGTTGGGTTACTGTGGACTTAACCCAGGGTTAATGAGAGCAGAATGTTGCTTTCTGACTTCACTCTAGTCCCTGGGCAAGTCTCTACTGAGCACGTGTAAACTGTAATTTTTTAAAAGCTTGTAACTCGGCAAAATTTGAGCATATTTTCACAAAAACAGCAAAAAGCACACTTGAAACACAGAGGCCACTCCATGCCAAATTTTAAGTACCTGATTCAAAGCATGGGGTTATTAGAGCTTCTCAAAGAAAAAGTCACCAGAATTTTCTAACATGGGCAAAACATTGTATTTTTTCCCTAACCTTGTTCTCAAAAACAGCACATGGCAAATTACAGACCAAATGGTCAAAATTTGGCTAAGTTATAAACAACTGAAAACAGGGTCTTATAAAAGGACGTATCAGATGATCTTAATTATTGGTAATGCACTAGCCCCAGCAATAATATATGGAACAACTTTATTTCAAAAAGAATATTTTGTTTGTTTGTTTTTAAATCTGATTTTCAAGGCAATCTGGCTTGAGGTTATCAGATGAGCTCTGCATAATTTGTAGAGGCTTAGGTTGAAATAAATGATTGGCTAATGGTGCTATGGCTGAATGCCCAAGTGTCATATCTATGCATGCTGTGAAAGCAGTGATAAACATGATATATTTTTATTACCCTGAATGTTCTACGTGTCAATAAGATATTTGTTAAGTGAGAAGAAGACTCTGCAATGAGCCTATAGACCCTGAAGCACAAAACCCAGGCTGGCCAGACATCCCCACCCCAGATGAGAGAAACATCAATCACAGCTGATGGAATTAGGTACATATAGCTCATGGCATGTGTGATGTTACACTGTTAATGGCCTAAGAGTTATTCTAAAATACAAAGACAGAAATAGTTCACAGTTGCTTATGTTTTGAGAACTAGACCATGATTATAATCTGCCTAGTGAGCTAAATGACCTTCATTTGAAATACCTGATGATCCTGCACTTGGGACCAATCAGTGATCAGTTTATGTGACATTCACATCACACACAGAAAAACAGAATAAGTAGTATTTGTGTAGGTGAAATGCGGGGTGTCTGGAAACCCACCCAATCAGCCCAAGGTTAGAGTGTAGTTCTGTATCACACACAGTTGTTCTCCAATGAATGGGCTGAAATAATGACCGCAAAAATTACATGGGTTGTTAGGACCCCTAGATCTGCATGATCTTGTACCTTGTGGCTCTTTCCGCAGTCTGTCCCTAGCTTGTGCCCAACACTATCCTTCAAGTCAATCTATGCAGGGCAAGGAGATTAGTGCAGAGACTTCTTCAAGACATGAGATATAGAAGCTGATGGTGCTTCTGAACAACCCCACCAAAGAGTTTACCCCATGCAGAGAGCTTGTGTGGAATTGCCACAACCAGGTGATTGTAACAGGCATTTTAAGGGGCCAAATCATCAGCTGGTTTAAAGTGGCATATCTCCATTGAAACCAATGAAGCCCTGGTGCTAAGTGCTAGCTGAAATTCAGGTCCTTCTTTTGCTCATGTGTGGAATAGATGTATAGTGGACATCAGGTAAACTGCTTAAATGAAACAGTGGCTTCAGCTTGCTTTTTACCCTTTTCTTTCCTTCATGCTGAGGAAAATCACCTTTGAAACTGCAGTAGAAAGCTCCCTCCCTGAGAAGTTTGAAATCACAAGACTATTAGCATGTGGTCCTAATGGCAACTCTCACCAGAATTGCTGGTATTTACATAATGATTCAACATACATTAAGTTACTAAAGGTCAGTGCCCTAACCCACTAATCTATTGAGCACTTGTACTGCAATGAGATGCAAAGCATTAAAATAGATTTCTGTTCAATTACAGTTCATTTTATTCCAAAGTTAACTTGACTCTTTTTGGAGTGCATGTGTTTTGAAGGAAGTGAAGGTCGAGCCAGCTCGATACAGGAGGTGGCACGTTTGAGAAAGAAAAGGAATGGTGCATGTGAGTGACTGGATTAAATATTAAGAATGGAAAGTTGGTGAAATCTTCAGTAAGCTGAAAGACTGCTGGTTCAACACATTGGAACTGCTCTCCTTCACATTTTGAGAGCCAGTGGGCACAGCTCCTGGTCCACATGCAAATGCATCCTTTGTTAAGAGTAGGCACCTAGGATGCTTTGGGTATGTCTACACTATGAAATTAGGTCAAATTTATAGAAGCCGTTTTTATAGAAATCAGTTGTATACAGCCGATTGTGTGTGTCCCCACATAAAATGCTCTAAGTGCATTAAGTCGGCGGACCGCGTCCACAGTACCGAGGCTAGCGTCGACTTCCGGAGCATTGCACTGTGGGTAGCTATCCCACAGTTCCCGCAGTCTCCGCCACCCATTGGAATTCTGGGTAGAGATCCCAATGCCTGAATGATGCAAAACAGTGTCATGGGGGATTTTGGGTACATGTCGTCAGGCACCTCCCCCTCCATCAGAGCAACGGCAGACAATCGATTCGCGCCTTTTTATCTGGGTTACCCGTGCAGACAACATACCACGCCAAGCATGGAGCCCGCTCAGCTCAGCTCAGCTCACCGTCACCATATGTCATCTGGGTGCAGAGCAGGAAGGGGCACCTCTGAATGTCCCCTTAATAAAATCGCCCATTTTAACCAGGTGACCGTGAATGATATCACTCTCCTGAGGATAACAAAGAGCGATAAGGAATGGATGTTGTCTGCATGCCAGCAAACACCGGGACCATACGCTACAATGCTTTATTATGCAATGATTCCAGACTACGTGCTACTGGCCTGGCGTGGTAAAGTGTCCTACCATGGCGGATGGGATAAGGCAGCCCTCCCCAGAAACCTTAAGCAAAGGCTTTGGGAGTACATGAAGGAGAGCTTTCTGGAGATGTCCCTGGAGGATTTCCGCTCCATCCCCATACACGTCAACAGACTTTTCCAGTAGCTGTACTGGCCGCGATTGCCAGGGCAAATTAATCATTAATTATTAAACATGCTTGCTTTTAAACCATGTGTAATATTTACAAAGGTACACTCACCAGAGGTCCCCTGTGTGCCCTCAGGATCTGGGAGCATGCCTTGGGTGAGTTCGGGGGTTACTGGCTCCAGGTCCAGAGTGATAAACATATCCTGGCTGTCGGGGAAACCGGTTTCTCCGCTTCCTTGCTGCTGTGAGCTATCTACATTATCTTCATCCTCATCTTCCTCGTACCCCAAACCCGCTTCCCTGTGTGTTTCTCCAGTGACGGAGTCATAGCACACGGTTGGGGTAGTGGTGGCTGCACCCCCTAGCATGGCATGCAGCTCCGCGTAGAAGCGGCATGTTTGCGGCTCTGCCCCGGACCTTCCGTTTGCCTCTCTGGCTTTGTGGTAGGCTTGCCTTAGCACCTTAATTTTCACACGGCACTGCTGTGCGTCCCTGTTATGGCCTCTGTCCTTCATGGCCTTGGAGACCTTTTCTAATATTTTGCCTTTTCGTTTACTGCTACGGAGTTCAGCTAGCACTGATTCATCTCCCCATATGGCGAGCAGATCCCGTACCTTCCGTTCTGTCCATGATGGAGCTCTTTTGCGATCCTGGGACTCCATCACGGTTACCTGTGCTGATGAGCTCTGCATGGTCACCTGTGCTCTCCATGCTGGGCAACCAGGAAATGAAATTCAAACGTTCGCGGGTCTTTTCCTGTCTACCTGGTCAGTACATCTGAGTTGAGAGTGCTGTCCAGAGTGGTCACAATGAAGCACTGTGGGATAGCTCCCGGAGGCCAATAATATCGAATTCCGTCCACACTACCCCAATTCTGACCCGCTAAGGCCGATTTTATCGCTAATCCCCTCGTCGGAGGTGGAGTAAAGAAACCGGTTTAAAGGGACCTTTAAGTCAAAAGAAAGGGCTTCGTCGTGTGAACGTGTCCAGACTTAATTCGATTTAACGCTGCTAAAGTCGACCTAAACTCGTAGTGTAGACCAGGCCTTAGACATCCTTATACTGATATAATCAGCATTCTGCAGTATATCGGTTATAGAAGAAAAATGAGACAATCACTAATGAAATTGTACTTTGAGCACCAAACAAATCCATATTCTATACACTTTGTAGTCTCACCTTCTAATCAAGACAGAAAACTGGTGGAAGACTGAGACAAGATTAATGTGAATTAAATTCCAGGGTGTGAATGATTCCTTTAGGGTGCTAGTGAGTTAGAGCCAGGCTGTGCAAAGCAAAGGCTATGAGCACTTCCTTAGAAATGCTGGGTGCACTCATCTCTCACAAACTTCAGGACTGGGCCCCTAGTCTCCTGAGGCATTAGCAGCTTCTTGAAGTTAGAGTGATAGAGGACTGCATTGCCTGGATAATTGACTAGACATTTTTTTGATATGGCAAAATGCAGATGCTGATATTTGGCTTGGGCCCATGAACATGTATTAAAGCCAGTAGGATGGTGTGTGTGTCAACATGCAGCAAAGCCAATCTGGCATGCAGGTCAAGGGTTGCCAAATGTCAATCACATGCTCATGTGAGCTAACTATCGTGGGGATGTGATGCCCTGTCTCTAATAGGTTATTTAGTATTAGTGAGGAGACAATTCTTACTTCAAATTTAAAATGCTTGGGTTCAGGGTTCCTGGGCAGTTGCCCACCCTATTCCTATGCTAGTGTTGATACCCTATTGCTGGTTTTAACTTAATCCTACTGCACATGTAGGATCCTTCTTTAGTGAGACCACTTTTCTAGTTACTCATTTACGTGAGTTCCCACCGTCTCAACACAGAACCTCCATGAATCCCTTAGACCTTTAGGCAGACGTAGAGTCCATTTTTAGAAAACTTGTGTTTGGAGAGGGCATTGTGGAGAGAGGAGGAAGGTCTGTGGCTATGCAGAAGAGGGGCTATGCTGGGACTCTTGAGAGCCCCTTGATGCTTGCCTGAGAGATTTCCCCCAAGTCTCATCCCTGAGAGTCCTGCTCAGTACCTCATGTCAGGAGACAGCAAGGAACAGGGCATTTATTGGAGGTATAGCAGGAGGATGAAGAAAAAAACAGTTATGGAGGGCCCATGTTCAGAGGCCAGGGAGGTAAAGCAAGGGAAGAGAAGAAGGCCTGACTCCTGATAAGAGGAGAGTCCCTAATTTTTAGAATCCAGGAGTAGAAGGAAATGGTGGGGCTCCTGGCAGGGGCCAGTGAGCAGAGGAGAGAGATGGAAGTAGAGTTAACTTGATTCTTGTTGCTGAATCAGAGCCTTCAATACAAGCACGCTTGCTCTTAGAGTTCTAAGGATTAACACCATAGACATTGCATACAAATTGAAGCAAATGTTTATTACATGCACCTACATTTAGTTTGTTCCAAATACATGTGTGGTTACTGTACATAATTGCAGCAAGAACCTGGCAAACATGTCAGGACAAGCTATAATGATTCTAAGCAGTCATATCACTCACTGTGGGTTTTATTTGAAAATTCATGGAATCAACAATTAGTGGTTTATGTGCCTGATGTTTTGCCTTCATTGTCATGTGATCCTTAACTCAGACAGTAAAAATCTGCCACTCTTCTATGTAGCTTTGAGTTCTAGGAGCTCCATTTGAGAGCAGAATACTAGATAATGATATTTGTTTCTAGTGTTTGTCAACGTTTTCTGAATCTGCTTGAGCAGTTTCTCTGGGACCATGAGCTAAATTTGTTTGTGCAATTTGCCAGAGCATACTGTATATGCTAATGAGCTGCAAAAGCAGTTTGCACATGTGCAAGCTGAGGATTTGCATGGGCAATATTGTCAGGCTGTTGCTTTGCAAAATACACTCTCTGTGTGAGGGCACAAACTCCTTTTGCATGTCAATAGCAAAATTATTTTTCTAGAATCCTCCCTTTAATGCAAAGCATCATTTTTTTCATCTTATGGGAGTTTGCTCAAGAAATTTTAATAACTCAAACAAACTTACATTTTAGCTTTAGGGAGCTCCAGAGAACCTGGATAAAAACAGAGGCAGATGGGTGATGTTAAGGGCAGCATTTAACTTAATGGAACTAGCCATGAGAAAGTTGAGCCAGAACCTAAAGAGAAAGCATTGGAAGAACGGATAAGTTGTTGGTGTCCTATGCAATTGGATAGCTCCGGTTTGTAATGGAACAGTGAACCTTTTACTGATTCTAATGTGGTGCATATCTGTAATAACCAAACATCATTAATGGCAGCTGGAGATCTCAGCCTTATTCTTATTGAAGAGTTGGCCTCATCAGAAAAACAAGTACCACAAATGGCACAGCTGGCAACAGTTTCAGTTAGAAGAATCTGTGGGATAAACTGGAGGCTTGCTGCTCACACAATTGTCTGAAAGGGATTACCCATAATGACAAGATTTGTACCACAGCTCCATCCCCTAGATCAGTGCTTCTCAAAGTCGGGCTGCCACTTGTTCAGAGAAAGCCCCGGGCGGTCCAGACCAGTTTGTTTACCTGCCACTTCCGCAGGTTCGGCCGATCGCGCCTCCCACTGGCCGCAGTTCACAGATCCAGGCCAATGGGGGCTGCAGGAAGGGCGGCCAGCACATCCTTCGGCCTGCGTTGCTTCCCGCAGCCCCCGTTGGCCTGGGGTGGCGAACCACGGCCACTGGGAGCTGTGATCGGCCGAACCTGTGGATACGGCAGGAAAACAAACTGGCCCAGACCGCCAGGGGCTTTCCCTGAGCAAGCAGTGGACCAGCTTTGAGAAGCACTACCCTAGAATATAGGCCTGCCCAGTAGTTTGAGAGTAATGGGATATTGGAATTGTAATAAATATTGGTTTGAGGAGGTGGAACTTTTCAATCACTGAATCCAGCTACTCATTATTCACAAGTACATCTCTTCACCGTTGACCGGTCTCTCTTTTTCTCCCCATGTTAAAAGATCCATATTTTACTTTAGACAATCCTTAGTTAATTGGCTTACTATTTACACCATGTAATCTTTGCTATTCATAATCATAATAAACTGCCTTAATCCCCAGATTTGAATGTGATGCTCATTGAGAGAAGAGTATAATGATTGCTTTTCTAGTTTGCTTACATGTTGTTGCTGTTATGAATGAGAAGACAGGCACAGAGACAGAGTATTACACTTCACATTCATCTCTCCCAGAAACTGCCTTTTATCGACATTGAATGTTGCATCCACTTCTGGTTATTCTACCTGACAATAAAAATAGCAGGGGTCCACAGACTGGTGATAAAAATGATTAGAGGCATGGAAAGATGTGTGTCTGAGGAAATTGACAAGATTGGGACTGCTTACCTTAAAAATGAGGTAAATAAGATAAAGGTCTATAAAATAATGAATACTACAAAGAAGGTAAATTGTTAGCTCCTATTTAGTGTTTTTCACAACAGAAGAACTTCCTACCTCTCTAATCTCTCCACCAGATGTCCTTTGGGGGATCCTTCTCATTCCTCCTCCAACTTTCTGTGGGAGTTTCACAGGGGGGTGTGCTTGGTCCCCTTCTCTTCACCCTCTACACCTTATCTCTGGGTAATCTCATGTTCAAAAACAAACTCAGCTATCTCTATGGTGATGACTCACAGATCTACCTCTCTATTCCAGACTTGTCTACTTCTGGCCAGACTAAAATCTCAGTCTGTCTCTCTCTGACACCTTCTTGGGAATGTCTAGCTGTCACCTCAAAATCAATCCAGCTAAAGGCAGTTCTTAACATTTATCAGCCTCCAGGATCTCCCAACTACCTCCTTCCTTGATCACTGGCAAGGCCAGCTCTAGGTTTTTTGCCGCCCCAAGCAAAAAGAATTTTGGCGGCCCCCCACTACAGCCCAGGGCTCTCTCTCCTGCCCCCCACACTCCCTGCCGCCGCAGCCCTGGGCTATCTCTTCCCCCCTCCATCCGCAGCCCCTGCTGCCCCAGCCCTGGGCTCCCCCACACCAGTGCTGACTACGCCCGCTCCCCCCTCGCCTCCAGCCAGTCCGGCGCTGGCAGGGTCCGGATAAGCAGTGGGGGTCCTGTGCCCTGCCTCAGCCCAGGGTCCCTCCAGCCAGGGATCCTGCCTCCAGGACCGGCCGGGACCTGGGAGGGCAGAGCCAGGGGACCACCCCGGCAGGGGGCTGAAGATCTGAGGCAGGGTAGCCCCAGAGGGAGCGGAGCCCTGGAGAGCGGGATGCGGGCCCCGCACGGCAGTGCCCCACCCTCTATGGCTCCACTGCTGCTTCTTGCCACCCTGCCGCAGTCCCTGGGTGGCTCGGGCCACTTCACCCAGCCCCGACTGCAGCGCTGGGGGGCGGCTGCCCTGCGGCACCTGCAGGCGGCTCCGTGTGCCCCGTGAGGCGGCCCCCATTCTGAGTGTCCCCTGCTCGGAGCCTGCCCGGCCCAGCCACAAGGTGCGGGCGCTGCTCCCCCATGGCGCGAACTGCAGTGGGCCCAGGGTGCCCCCCACGCACGACACGCTGCTGCTGCCAGGGCCGGCTCTAGGCTTTTGCTGCCCCTGAAAATGTGCTGCCCCAAGCACGTGCTTGGTTTGCTGGCACCTAGAGCCGGCCCTGATCACTGAGGACAACACACCATCCTGCCGGTAACTCAGGGCATCATCTTTGACTCAGATCTCTCTCTAGGGCTTCACATCCAGGCTATATATAAATCTTGCATATTCTTTCTTCCTAACTATCCCTAAAATACAGCCTTTCCTATCCATCCATCCAGGTAAAACTGTTGTCCAGGCTTTCATATATGGCATCTCAGTTACTGTAACATTCTTCTTCCTCTCTTCGACAAACGCAATCTTGCCCTGCTCGTATCCATTCGGAATGCTGTGGTAAAGATAATTTCCCTAGCCCGACACTTTGACCATATCATCCTTCTGTTTGCATCCCTCTACTGGTTTCCCCTTCTCTATTGCATCAAACATGTCTTCACTTTCAGGGCTCTTCATGGCTTAGCCCTGCCCTACCTAGCATCTCTCATTCACTATCAAAATATCAGCTCCCATCCCCAATCAGCCCATGAAGCCAGCCTCCATTGCCCGCTTGTTAAATTTTCAAACAAGCACTTTTCTCTCATGTTGCTCCTCATAAGAACATAAGAATGGCAATTCTGGGTCAGACCAAAGGTCCATTAAGCCCAGTATCCTGTCCTCTGACAGTGGCCAATGGCAGGTGCCCCAAGGGAATGAACAGACAGATTATCATCAAGTGATCTATGCCCTGTCACCCAATCCCAGCTTCTGGCAAACAGAGGCTAGGGACACCATTCCTGCCCATCCTGGCTAATAGCCATTGATGGACATATCTTCCATGACTCTATCTAGCTCCCTTTTGAACCCCGCTATATTATTGGCCTTCACAACACCCTCTGGCAAGGAGTTCCAGAGGTTGACAGTGCGTTGCATGAAAAAATACTTTCTTGTGTTTGTTTTAAAGCTGCTACCTATTAATTTCATTTGGTGGCCCCTTGTTCTTGTATTATGAGAAGGAGTAAATAACACTTCCTTATTTACTTTCTCTATACCACTCATGATTTTATAGACCTCTATCATATCCCCCCTTAGTCACCTCTTTTCAAGCTGAAAAGTCCCAGTCTTATTAATCTCTCCTCATATGGAATACCCCTAATCATTTTTGTTGCCCTTTTCTGAACCTTTTCTAATTCCAATATATCTTTTTTGAGATGGGGCGACCATATCTGCACGCAGTATTCAAGGTGTGGGAGTACCATGGATTTATATAGAGGCAATATGATATTTTCTGTCTTATTATCTATCCCTTTCTTGATGAGTCCCAGCATTCTGTTCGCTTTTTTGACTGCCGCTGCACATTGAGTAGATGATTTCAGAGAACTATCCACAATGACTCCAAGATCTCTTTCTTAAGGGTAACAGTTAATTTAGACCCCTCAGAACCAGGAAGCTGAAAGCTACTTCATTGTCCTTTTTCAAATCCCTCCTCAGAACTCTCCTGTGCCATGGTGCCTAGAAAAAACTTGACATTTGTTAGGCTGCTGGTGTGCGGTGAGCACTGCTTACCATGCTGATCTGTACTGTCTAATTGTTTCCTTGTAAACCCCACCTGTCTATATGCCCCTGTTGTCTCTTATCTTATATTTAAGTTGTAAGCTCTTTGGGACAGGGACTGTCTTTTTGTTCTGTGTCTGTACAGTGCCTAGCACACTGGGGTTCTGATTAATGACTAGGGCTCCTAGGTGCTATGCTAGAAGTAATAATAATAATAATATCTTTATATTAATAATAACAACAAAAACATCATCCAGTGAAACTAAAAGACAGAAAATTTAAGCCTGATAAAAGAAAATATTTTAATTAATATATAAATGAAATCCAATATTCTTATTTACTTACAATTAAATGGAACACATTGCCTTAAGATATCATGGAAGCCAAAAATTTATTAGGATACAAAAAAAGAATAGAAACCCTTATGGAACCCTTAGATGATTCCATTGAAAATGACAATATGTCTATGGCATGTATGGCTGCTTCTATAGAATGTAATAGAAAATTACACTCCTGATTTAGAATTTTGTAGGTTGGTTAAAAAACACTAGGAGTCTAGCAGAACCCAGCAAGGCATCTGCACCTCTAAAGGTGGAGCCAAGCTCAAGAAGCCCAGCACTTGAGTGTAATCAGATCCTATGGAGGGGGAACCCTTACCAAGGTTCACAGAAAGCATGCATAATTGTATTTTGAACATATGCACAATCTACTGTGAATAGATCTCAACTGAGTGGAGCATATTTTGCAGGCAGAGCTTGGGAGAATACCACTACAATCCCTACTCCCCAGTCTGACCCCTGGGAAAACTAAATAGCATTTACTAGATTCTAGAGGCTTCTAGAATAATTACTGTAGGAACCTATTCATTTAATCCCTATTAAATTCTATAGTATTTTTCCATAAAATCATTCATATGTACAAGTATAAATAAGTGAATCAAAGGTGTAGTTTTACAGTTTCTGTATTGAGTCAGACCTGACAATAACTGAAGCCCCTTGTTTTTCATATAAATTCTAGAATCCAAGATGATCAGATAGAAGTGGAATTTTGCCTACAAATGTTGCTACTGATCTAATTAATTAATACAAATATTACTTAAGGTGCACCAGCTCCCCCTAACTGTGTGGAGGGGTAGCACAATCACCCTTTTATATCAGTTTGCTTCAAAATACTTAGAGATGGGGGAAATGGATTGATGGAGTAAAAACTGTACCAAAACTCTACCCAAACATGACTTTTTTATTTTAGGTTTTGAAACATCTAATAAATGTTAGATTTAAAATCTCCTAGGCCTCTGCATTTCCCGGAATGGGAATTATGGAATTTAATAACTGCACTCAGTTAATAATCTGGGGAACCCTCCAACTCTCTTAGCATCCTGAATACTTTGTGTGATGGGTTGGATCACAGAAACCCCCTTGGGGCTATCAACTGATGTGCCAAGACTACTTCTGCCCCTGCTTTTCCTGCCAGCTTGGGACTCCAGGACCTTGCCAGTTTGAGCCAGACACGCTTGTCTGCTGTAAATCCAGACCCAGGTCTGACCCATGTCCCCCAACAGCTGCAGGCTTAACTGAAAACAGCTTAAGGAGTGTTCCTGTCTTCAATACTCAGATGCCCAACTCCCAATGGGGTCCAAACCCCAAATAAATCCATTTTACCCTGTATAAAGTTTATGCAGGGTAAACTCATAAATTGTTCACCCTCTATAGCACTGATAGAGAGATATGAGTTTGCTGCCCCAGGTATTAATACATACTCTGGGTTAATTAATAAGTAAAAATGATTTTATTAAATACAAAAAGTAGGATTTAAGTGGTTCCAAGTAATAGCAAACAGAACAGAGTGAATTACCAAGCAAAATAAAATAAAACACGCAAGTCTAAACCTAATACAGTAAGAAGCTGAATACAGATAAAATCTCACCCTCAAAGATGTTCCAATAAGCCTCTTTTACAGACTAGCCTCCTTCTAGTCTGGGTCCAGCAGTCACTCACACCCCTGTGGTTATTGTCCTTTGTTCCAGTTTCTTTCAGGTATCTTTGGGGGTGGAGAGGCTATCTCTTGAGCCAGCTGAAGACAAAATGGAGGGGTCTCCCAGAGGTTTAAATAGACTTTCTCTTATGGGTGGACACCCCTCCCTCCTTCTGTGTAGAATTCTAGCTACAAGATGGAGTTTTGGAGTCACAGGGGAAAGTCACATGTCACCCAGTTTTGTGAGATCCTTTTGTAACTCTTTGCAGTCTGCTTTGGACTTAATTATCTTGAGTAACTTTGTATTGACTGGAAATTTTGCCACCTCACTGTTAACCCCTTTTTCCAGATCATTTATGAATATGTTGAACAGCATGGGTCCCAGTACAGACCTCTGGGGGGACACCACTATTTACCTCTTGCCCTTCTGAAAACTGACCCTTTATTCCTACCCTTTACTTACAGGTAGCAGCCATGGTTCACTTGCTACCTTGAACATCCTCAAGTAGACTTCTTATGTGGATTGGAGCCTTCCAAGATCCATTGTCCATTTAGTGTTTCTTGAGTGGGGACTTAACTTGCAAATTCCTTTGTAAAGGAGCTGCCCAAATTCCTTACTATGGTTACTTAAAATCAAACAAGTACACAGCCAATATTCTTAACTTTGAATACAAAAATGATACATGCATACAAATAGGATGAATATATTCAGTAGATCATAACCTTTACAGAGATATGTTACATGGCATATGTAGCATAAAACATATTCAAGTTATGTCATATATATATTCATAAGCATATTTTCATAAAGCATTATGAGGTGCAACATCACACTTTGCTCATAGTTTCCTAAGATAGTTATTAGTTGATTTAAATGAACTATTACTTGAGAAGACAGTACATTGTGATCTGACTTTTAAGAACAGAAGAACGGCCATACTGGGTTAAACCAATGATCCATCTAGCCCAATATCCCATCTTCCAACAGTGGCCAATGGCAGGTGCTTCAGAGGGAATGAACAAGACAATCATTGAGTGAACCATCTCCTTTCATCCATTCACAACTTCTGGCAATCAGAGCCAAGTGAAACACTCAGAGCATGGTGCTGCTTCACTGACCAACCTGGCTAATAACCATTGATTGGATGGCTCTATCCTCCGTGAACTTATCTAGTTCTTTTTTTTAACCTTGTTATAGTTTTGGCCTTCAAAACATCCTCTGGCAATGAGTTCCACAGACTGACTGTTCATTGTGTGAAGAAGTACTTCCATTTGAAACCTGCTGCATATTAATTTTATTGGGTGACCCCTAGTTCTTATGTTATATGAAGGAGCAAATAACATTTTCTTATTCGCTTTCTCTACACCAGTCAAGCTTTTATATCATATTCCCTCTTAGTCATCTCTTTTCCAAACTGAAAAGTCCCAGTCTTTTTAATCTCTCCTCATACAGGAAGCATTCCATACCCCTCATCATTTTGTTGCCCTTCTCTGTACCTTTTCCAATTCTAATATATCCTTTTTTTTTTGAGATGGGGTGACAAGATCTGCATGTAGTATTCAAGATGTGGGCATGCCAGGGATTTATATAGAGGCAATGTGATATTTTCTGTCTTATTATCTATCCCTTTCCTATATGGTCCCTAACATTCTGTTAACTTTTTTGACTTCTGCTGCACATTGAGCAGTTTTCAGAGAACTATCCACAATACTCAAAGATCTCTTTTTGTAGTGGTAACAGCAAATTTAGATCCCATCATTTCATATGTAGAGTTGGGATTATGTTTGCTAATGTGAATTACTGTGCATTTATCAACATTGAATTTCAGCTGCCATTTTGTTACCCTGTCACCCAGTTTTGTGAGATCCTTTTGTAACTCTTTGCAGTCTGCTTTGGACTTAATTATCTTGAGTAACTTTGTATTGACTGGAAATTTTGCCACCTCACTGTTAACCCCTTTTTCCAGATCATTTATGAATATGTTGAACAGCATGGGTCCCAGTACAGACCTCTGGGGGGACACCACTATTTACCTCTTGCCCTTCTGAAAACTGACCCTTTATTCCTACCCTTTATTTCCTACCTTTTAACCAGTTACTGATCCATGAGAGGTCTTTCCCTCTTATCCCATGTCTGCTTATTTTGCTTAAGAGCCTTTGGTTAGGGATCTTGTCAAAGGCTTTCTGAAAGTCTTAGTACACTATACCCACTGGATCACCCTTGTGCACGTTTGTTGATCCTTCAAAGAATTCTAATAGATTGGTGAGGCATGATTTCCCTTTAAAAAAGCCTGTAACACATGTTTACCTTCACCAAAAAACTATGCAGTCTGGCCCTGGCCCACATAAAAAAGGTGGATGTCTACTCTAATGATATGGTAATTTAGCTGTGGCATATAAACCACATGGGACCTGACAAGATTAAAATAATAATGCTGGTAAAAAATAAACCATAAATGCTGGGCTGGTATAGTTTCCAAAGGAGAGAAAACTGAAGAAGCTTGCAGGAAATGGGTATTTATTTCTCATCATTTTGGTGAGAATGACACTTTTCAACTGCATGTTATAAAACAAATTTACAGCATCTATTTTGAGCTGAAAAACTTATTTGTGACTAGTTTGGAGACAAAAGTCAAGCCTCCACTGTAAATTTGCAGTTCTGTTTGTCTTTTCAACAGTCATAGATGTTAATGACTATTTCTTCTCTTCCCTTTGTTGTTTCTTCTCTTGGTGTTATCTGCCTTTTCCTCCTTTTCCTTCTTCCTTATTCTGGTATTGCTTCCTCTCCTCCTTCTTTGAATGGTGTTCTTTTGCCTGATTAGTGCCAGTCGCCCATGTCTCCAAGTTGCTGCTTGTGTAGCTGTTTCACTGATAAAGTACACATCCGTTTCCTTTGATTCCTTGTTTTTGATTGTCACAGGGCTTTCCTTTTGTGCTAGACATAGCCGTGCTCAGCTTCATCCTTAAAAGTGAAACATATCTAGGAAAAACAAGACTAAGCAAAAGTTAACAAACTCCCAAATTAAATAAAAACCCAAATAAACCTAGAGCAGCAAGCAAATGACCCCTTTGCCCCCCAAATAAAAAACAGATAAATGAAGAAACAAATAATAACACAAAATGTGAGCAAACAGAACATGAAGGATGGGGGAAAAAAGCAAACAGCTAAATATGGTCAAGTAAACAGCTTTTGATATCTCTGTCTCCGTCTGTAACTTACAGGATAAACTGTTTTTAATCTTTAGAAACATGATTTATCAAAGGCACAACTATTACGTAGATGTACTGACCTCCTCCGGAATGTGCTCCCCCTTCACATCTATCACTGAACATCTGTGCCATTTATATGAATGAGGTGCAAGCCTTTTTTCTTTCCTTTTATGTTGTGGTTTTTAGGTGATTGTTTTCTTTATTGTACCTTGGGGATGTAATTCAAAATTGTGTTCATGCTAGTGTCAGAATGCACTAGGCCATCATTTTTCTAAAAATATACATTAGCATCTGTTTTAAAATATTAAAAATACAAAATAGAATTTATGACAGGTATCAGAGTAGCATCAGTTCAAGAAATTATATCAATATTCATGTTTAGAACATTTTATTATCATCATCATCATCATTACAACTATGGACAAAGATCTTGTATGAGATACAAAAAAAGACCTCAAATCACCTTGGGAAAACAAACAATAAACCAAACAAACAAGATGTTAGATATGTGGATTTAATAACTAAAATGCCAGTAAGTGTTAATATAACATTTTGTTAGGAGTCTGTGGTTCTTCTGCCACAGAGCACCTTATCAATAAAAATGACTGATCTATCTATGTTATCTGTATCATTATCCATGTACTGATATAGCCTTCATCACCATAATATTCAACATGACCGTGAACTGCACAGTTTGGGTCTAGAGCTAAACTTTCCCAGAGCCTGGAAGTACCTGGTTCTGGAGTTCTGGTCCAGCTAGTTATAGTCATGGAAGCCCACTGAGTAGCCTGGATCTGGATATTCCCCACACTGGGGAGTGTTCTGAGCGAGGGTTTTGCTGTGGACCTCTCTCTATTTCTCATTGGCATAATAAACTTGAAAATCCTTTAATGATATGAAGTGGGGGGGAGGGATAACTCAGTGATTTGAGCATTGGCCCGCTAAACCCAGGGTTATGAGTTCAATCCTTGAGGGGGCCACTTAGGGATCTAGGGCAAAAACAGTACTTGGTCCTGCTAGTGAAGGCAGGGGGCTGGACTCAATGACCTTTCAAGGTCCCTTCCAGTTCTAGGAGATGGGATATCTCCATTAATTTAAATTTATCAGAGGGGTAGCCATGTTAGTCTGGATCTGTAAAAAGCATTATGCGTCTGACAAAGTGGGTATTCACCCACAAAAGCTTATGCTCCAATATGTCTGTTAGTCTATAAGGTGCCACAGGAATCTTTGTTGCTTTTTAATGATATGGTGCTTTTTTTGAATTCACTCATTCCTACAATCTGTTTCAAATTATCCTAGGGAATGCTGTGAGTCTAGAACTGCATGGCTTGTATGGATATTTTGCCCAAATTCTCTAACTTCTACCTCTTTGGTATAACAAGAGCATCTAAAGGGCCCAACTGAGATCAGGACCCCATTTCCTAGCCACCTTACCCTCAGGTAGTATAAGAAAAGACAGACAAAGCATGAATGAAAGGAATGCTTATTATCCTCATTTTACAGATGCAGAAGTGAGGCACAGAGAGCATAAATGATCTGCCGTGGTCGTATTGTGCAAGAGACTGGAACTGAGTTCTCCTGAATCTCCTCAGTCCATCGTCCCTCTATCTAAATCAATGGGTAACAGTGCCATTTTCAAAAGTCCTGAACCTCAAAGCAGCTCTTAGAAGAAATCACCTGAGAACATCAGACAGCTCTGACAGGTGAATGCTACTGTCACAGGCTTTAACGTACCATCTGCCAGAGGTAATAACAGTGTTAATAGTGTCATCATCAAAAACCAACCCCTCAAGCTTAGAGTGAACTCAGCCAGTGAGAATTTGGAGGATACTGATGAGGAAACAAGTCAGGTATCTCTGATTTAGCCCCAATTTATTTTACCTACTCATACTTCTCAATATTTAACCACACTAGGCCACCAGGCATAGATGCCCAGGGGAAGGGAGAGGAAGACAGAAATAATTTGTCTGCTAGGGCTTTGGGAGCACTAAGGAGACCAGCCCATGTTGGCTGTATTGCTCCAAGCCTGAGAAAGAGAAGGGCGGGGCTGAGACACAGCCCTCGTTTATTTCCTTTGCCCCACTTGGCAGACATAAGGCCATGCAACAGTGAATGCAGACAATATCTGCTTCAGCTGCCTCTCCTAAATGCAGGCCTTCAGTGCTCCTGAAGCATGATGTCTGCTCCTCCACACACTGTCATAATGTCTCTGGGGGTTTCTGCTGAGGCAGCACTCCTTTCCTCCCCACCATTCCCTCCAACTCTACTATGCCCATTGGTCACAGTGCTATCACAGAACCCTCAGAGTGCTGACTGCAAAGGGAAGAAACAAAAGGGTCTAATGTTCATAAAACAAATGCCTACAAGTGGCAAATGTTCAAGAATTGAGACACTGAAGATATCCAGCTGTAATCTACAGCAGAGTGTGATCTGCACACATTTTGTTTGAAGATGTATGAGAGTTTACAAAAATCCACTGATTGTGAGCTGCAGATGACTTCTGTTTACTTTACAGATTCCCTTCCATAAATTTGTAATCCCCCAACCTGACAGGAATACAATGGCCCTACATTTCAGGTGCTCAGATACTACCATGGTGGGAGGATATAAAGAGAGAGAGCTAGACAGACAGAATACTCTCTCAGAATTTCCAGGGACCTATGTTTAATATTAGTAGACTTACAACCATGCAATATGACACCTGATAGTTCAGAGTACATCTTTCCTGGATTGTAGCCCTTTTTTCCTTGAAATACCATATTTTTCTGAAAAACTAAGATTTTTCAACACTGTTCTCAAGAATGCTATTGTAACAGATGTAGCAGATGCTATTGTCATCTACTGCTGAAGAAAGACCTTTGTTTCTGAAAAAGGACCATTTCTCATGACAAAAAAATGGAATGAAAAATTTGAAACAGCTCTATTTGTAAGATGTTTTGTATAACAACTGTATAAACAGAATCTTCCTTCAGAAATGTGGGGGCTGAGGTAGCCAAATTAAACAAACAGATCAGTTTCTGGTGCCTACATTACTGTGAATAAATAATGTATTGCTAAGGAAAATTAGGTATAAATCTTAGCCAAATGGAACATTCAAAAGTAATTTCACCTCACATGCTTTATTCAAGCTCACTGGTTTGTTAGCATTGCGCTGATCATTAGGCAACACGGACAGCTTGGAAGGGTAAAGAAGTGACCCTCCTGCTTTTAAAAGATAGTTGTAAATGATCGTAAACAAGACAAAGCTATTTTATGTCTACCTGGGGTGTAGGAATGAGGACACAACATAGTACAGCGCCAAATGGCAGGGAAAGGGTTTTGTAGGATATTCTCCTCTTTCAGGAATTCTGTGGAACCATGTGAGAGCCATATGGACAGGTGTCACTCCTGTCTGGACCTCACTGTTAGTTTAGCTGGATATCCTATAGGGAACTAATGCTGCTCCAAGCAACACAATTGCCTGCTTGGCTGCTACGGCATATAGCTGCAGGGGTAAGTTTCTGTGCTGTTGTGGAAGGGAAGAGCAACATAAATGCTAGGAGACCCGAGGGGCAGCGGGCAGAGATCCACAGGCTTCATGGTTTGCTAGCCTCCATCATCCCCTGCCTCCTTTACAGTTCTCCAAATCCCTCCTCCGAAAGAAATGTGAGAAAGAACCTAGTGGACTTTCCTGGGCCCTCTGTCCCTCTCCGACATGATTTTCTTTGGGATGTCAGTCTATGGCCTTCAGTCTGTTAAAAAGTGGTCCCATCTTGATTTCCTCTGCAGCAGCTTCCAAAGGGGAAGGATATCCCCTCCCCGTGGGTATGCTAACCAGTTCGGAACACATCATTCCAGATTGGGTGAGGGCACTAACATATACCTTCAACATTACACAAGAGCACCTCTTCTATTCTCTTTGCCTTCCCTCTAACAGTACAATTAAGTATTACACCTGGATCAATCGGTCTTCAGCTGTCGTTAAGATTGCACCGATCACAACACGTCTGCCATTCTTCTCGCACTCGTCTTTCTTCTCCACATTTGTCCGAAATGTTTAACAATGTCATTTTCTCATCTTCTTGGAGGCTGACTGGGTGGTCTTTTCTGTTCTCGTAGGTACCACTCAGCAATGATTGCGATCCACCTATTGTCTGTGAGCCGTGCTGTGTGGCCCAACAATTAAGTATTATTAGTTTGTATTCTTTGTATTGTGATAGCACCTAGGCCAGGACTTCGTTGTGCTAGGTGCTGTACAAACCCCAGACAAAAAGATGGCCATTTTCTCCTTTTTTCTCTTCAATAGCAGTAGCTGTGCATCAGGCTGCTGTTTTTCATGGTGAGTTTAACTCGCTAGCTGTGTGTAGCCTGCAAACATAATTGACAGTAAGTAATGTAAGAAACACGTAAACATATATTTCTCACAAGAATATATTGTTGAAAGGAAAAGTAGAGTGCACATATATTTGCATAACATTTTCTTATGGACAGTAACAAAGTCTTTAACTTTCACCTTTAAAGGAGTCTCTCTGAAGCTTTGAAAGTGTTTGAATTATTTTTAACCCATTATTTTTCATTATCATGTTGACTTCATACCTGTGGGTTTGAGGGAGGACTAAGTATTGCAATAAACAGTGAGAAAGGCTGTTCCATTTTAGTATGTCTAGCCTTATTCCCGGGAAGTAGGAGAAACTCACAGGAGAAAGCCTTTTCTCAAGGTTTACAGCTCGGTTTTCAGAAGAGCTCAGCCCCCATTTAGGCATCTAAACAAAGTAACTGGATTTTTAAAAGTGTTCAGCACCCGG
Organism: Trachemys scripta elegans; assembly: GCF_013100865.1. NCBI lineage: Eukaryota > Metazoa > Chordata > Testudines > Emydidae > Trachemys > Trachemys scripta. Next base: position 34,242,704 of record NC_048301.1, read on the forward strand.
CAGCTCCTATTCTTCTCCATATCTGGATTGAATATATTGAGGAGGTATCTTGCTCACCTCTCCGTCCTGCAGCAATGGAACTAGGAAACACTCCACCTGGTCCTTTAACACTCTGGAAGCTGAAAGACACCCAAGAGAACTCCGAGCATTAGAGCCCTGCTTCTTAGAACTGTATTGAACCATTTCGACTACCTTGGATAGGGTAGAGTCATATTGATGGGTTTTGTGTGGAAGGAATGAGTATTGCTGTTTTCTGTGCCATAACTTTTCTTTTCTGGAGATAAAAGATGGTTTCAGTAACCAAGGCAGTCAATCTTGTACCTTTCACCAGTACTAACTACATTTTTGAAAAGCTAATGGCCAGATTGTGATCTCAGTTACATCAGTATAAAATCAGGAGTATCTTCAATGGCAGTTGTGAGGTTATTTTGTTTATTTAACTGGTGTATCTCAGAGAAGAAATGAGCTCCTATGTAACCTAAATGTTTCCTCCTAAATGAGTCACCCTGTAAAATAGCAATGGGTTTTAAAAACAAATCCATGAATCCATACACAAATATTATGTGAAGTTGTGACATTAAATGTCTTTTTGCATAAATCTCACAATAGGCTTCCATTAGCAGCAGCAGAAACTTGATCACAGAAGTAGTCTGGGTTCAGTATCTTGAATTTATAAATAAAAGGGAGCAATTCATTCTCAAATTTAATAGATATCATTATGGAAGATCTGGAAGAAAAGGCTTTAAAATTAGCAAAAAGTAAACCAATAGTTTTGTATAAATATGTAAATGGCACATTAATATTGTTAAAGGGAGATGGAAATAAATCGAATACATTCACTAGGGAGATGGGAAAGGATGGCATGTTACCATTTCTTGGTGTAATGATCATTAAGAAAGATGATTGTCTTTCACAGTTCAGAGAAAGGAGACCCATTCAGATGCCAATTTAAATTATAAATCAAATCTCCATCCTGCAGTTTCAATGTAAAGTAGTCAAAACACTCGTTGATTAAGCACTCAAGATTTGTGATGCAGAATTCTGGAAGAGAAGGCACTTAATCATATTAGAGTTACATTGCTAAACAATAGTTTTCTTTTACAGCCCATTAATAAAAAATAAAATAAAGTAAAAAGAAATGTTCAACCTGAAGCCATGAAGAAAAAGTGTCCTTCATAAAAACACCATTATACATAATGTGGGATGTTCAAAAGCACTTGACTGTGGCCTAACTGCTCCCATTGAAGTCACTGGGAGTTTTAGCTTTGACTTCAAATGGGAGCTGCTTTAGTCAGAGTGCTTTTCAAATTGTCACTCACAGCTTCTATAATCTCTTCATTTGCCCATCATTGTGGTATATGAGCAAGGGATCTGAGTGGTATCCTAGGCTCTTTCACAGCAACTTCACTAGGAGTTTTGCCTGTCTCAGTACCACAGGATGAGGTTTCAAAGACTGTAAATTAAATTCTGCCCTTGGAAGCACATACAGGATTCCATTAGAGTCAATGCAATCCCATGATTCAGTAGACAGTATTTTGCCCATATCTCGACAAGCATTGTTAGAGACAGTGTTAAGGGCCTGAGACAAATGGTCAGTGGAGCTTCCTTTTTCTTAAATAACATCTACAGAGGGCTGATAGGCCCAGACCCTGCCTTGAGTTAGGATGTAAAGTGCACCAAAGTTGGTTTTTCTGATATCTGGAATCCCCCAAAGTGTAGAGGAACCCTCAGATGGCAATTCTTGCTTCTCTCAGCCAGTGGTGTAGGGGCATGGCAGGGGCTGCACCAGATGCCAATAGCACCCAGGGGCCATTCTGGCAGAGGATTGTGGGAATATAATCCTTTATAATCCCACTATCCTTCTGTGCCAGAATGGTTCCTTCTCCCTGTTGGCAGGTGGTGCAAATTAGAACATGTTACTCAAGCTGTTCTCATTTACTTTAGAGAATAGACTGATCTCATGTCACCCCCAATATTGGGATAGAGGGCTTAAAAAGCTACCTTTGTGCCAACTGTCCCCCCCATGATTTGTACTCCAAGGTCTGTCCAGAGGATCAGAGCCATAGACTAGAAAGAGTGAACATAAATTTGATCAGTAATCATGTTTGTAAGAACAGATTTTATTTTAACAGGATTAACAGTGCATTCTATATCTATTGTATTGTTGCTCTGAGTCATTGTTTATTAAGTCACTTCTGTTTAAATAAGATTTTTTTAAGGTTTGAAGAAAAAACATCCTATTTGAATTGCATCGTGATTTTGCCTTCTAACCCCATTCACTGTAGCAACTGGTTAAAAATAGCTGTTTCAGTATAAGGTCTCCCAGTTTCCCTCCCTTCCTGTTTTTCCAGGCCCTTCATTTCCCTTCTACCCCCTCATCTTTCTGTTTAGGTCCCTCACTATATTTCCTGTTTTTTCTATTATTCCCTTCTTCAGTATTAGATTTGTAAACTCTAAGGCCAGAAGGGACCACTATGATCATATATTTTGACCTCCTGTATACACAGACTGTAATTACTTCCCCCCAGAAACTGGATCAAAGCATATCTTTTAGAAAGACATTTAATCTCTTCTTAAAGACTCCAAGTGGTAGTGAGTTTCAAGTTGTCTCTCATCACCCCTATTTTTTGTCTATCTCCCCACTTTCTTCTCAGCCTTTATACGCAACGGCTTTTCTTTCTTTTCTTAGCCAGAAAACCACTGTGTTTTCTTTCTCACTGAAGAAAAAGACCAGCTCTTGCCTTTGGCTACGCAGCTTGCATGAGTATTAGGACCATGCACACAGACTGCACTCTCATTCCTTGATCTTCTGGGAAGCAGACGCAGACTTCCTGCTGGGTCTCTTCTGTCAAAGCTGTTCTCTGTGTGTGTATCTGTGTGAAGGTGTAGGCTACAGCTGGTTGTAATATTTCAAACAAAATTTTTGTTGAAAAAATAGCATATATTCAAAAAACAAAAATGTTCATGAAAACTTTTCCGTTCCAAGAACATTTTCTGGTTGCACAAAAGCTTTCACCTTTTTTTTATTTCTATGGTGCTTTATTCTTTGCAAAAATACAATTTGTGATTTTTTTTTTGGTTCAAGTTTTTAAAATTATTTTAATTTTCAGTTTGTGTCTTTTCAGCTTTTAATTGAGGACTGTTAGTGACATATAGGCATCAGACGTGCCAAACCCAGGAAAAAAATGTAGAGATTGGGCATGTTTGTGGCTTCACTGGCTTGAGAGTTACTTGTTGGTTAGTTTTTGGCATGTAGCTTGTTGCTTGTTGTAGCTTACTGCTTCTTTTTTTGATTGGCTCCTGGCAAGCAGGAGCAAGGTGGGGAGAGAGTCAGAGGTGCACAGCGGGCCCACCACAGTCCCAGACTGCATGCCGGGGGGATTTAGTCACATAGAGTGTTAGGGTTCTTAGGGATTGGCTTGTTTTGTCATTGTTCTGAAATGGGATTAGGTTGATTTTTGGCTTATTGTGAAAGTCAGGGTGCTTATTTACTGCATGAAAGTTGGCAATTGTGGTAGGCGTGTGGTGTTTTCCTGACACCTTGAGTAGATGACTGTGCACATATATACTTGGTATGCTCAGTCCATCTGTGTTTCACACAGGGGGCCTCTTCTTGGTTTGGAAAGGGTTTTTTTTGGGGGGGGGGGGTTGGAAATTGAAAGTTTTCAAGAACCATGAACAATTTAATGAAACAAAAATTATTTCTGTTTTAAAAGCTTCAGAATGGAAACTTTTTTTATATTTTAGAAATTTTTCATGAAAACAAGGAATAATTTTGACCAGCACTAGTGAAGGCCACAGAAAAAAGTGTTCATGGCAATACTTCTGGGCACCCCTAAGCTTAGACTTGTGACAACAGTAACAATTCTCCCTCTCCTGGGGTGGTGGCCCTACATCTGGCTCAGTAGTTGTTTCTGTGTCATAGCTGTGTGATGACCTATGTCAAATGCGTTGATGGTCTTTATATCCAGTATCCAATGGCCATACATCTCAGAAGCTGCCATCATTATTGGTGGATAATGGTAGCATCAGCATAGAGGTTAAGAACTGAATGGGGATAGAAAGTGAACACCTCTCAGCCTTAGAGAGAATCCCTACACATCAGGGTTAAGGTTACACACATTGGTCAAGTAGAATGGGGAAGCTTGTCAGCTGCTGCTCATTCTAGTTGCTACGGACAACAGAGGACTCCAGGATCCAGGGCTGGCAGCCTGGCTCCCTTTCACTAGGAAGGTAAATTCTTCTGCTGATCTAGCTCATAATGTCCATTAGTAATATCAGGGAGTAAGGGCTCAGATCAAGGGGGTAGACCTGCATTCTCTGTCTATTAATATAATGTGGAAAAGGTTATAGATTAAAAGAAGGTGAGAGGTGAGAGATGGAAAAAAACCCAAAACTATTAGGTCATCTAATGTATCCTGCTGCCAGTGCAGGACTAATCCTTATAGCATCTTCCCTAAATCTAATGATGAGCAAGGAAGCTGATTTTCAGATTCAGGTAACATGAGTCTATTGGTGTTCAAAAGGTGTTTGGTCTCCCAAATAAAATGTGTATCCAAACATCAGCCTCCAGCCAACAGCCTAAGAATCCCAACCTTTCCCAAGGTATTTCTCTCATCCTTAGCTTTTACCTGGAGCTATCTCCTGATGGGAATGGTAGCCTGATAGTTTTCTAACTTCTCCCCCATCTCTTGGGAGTTTTCAGGGGGTTCATTCCTGGTTCTTCCTTCTTCCTGTAGGACGGTGTGCCAGTTATCTTACTGCGTATGACTACAGTACACTTCCTACAAACCCAGGTAAGCTTCTCAAGTTGGGTTGGATGGCTTTTCTGCCCCACCATCCACCCAACTTAGTTCTGCCATAGTCACACTCCTTGGTTGTGGTCTCTTAACTCTGGACATAGTAGACAGACAGACAGGGCGCTGCCAAATTATCAACCATCAGGGATGGTTGGTAAAATATCCTTAAGAAGAATAACACCAATATTCATATTGTTCAGCAAATTTAAATATTCAGGTTATCTATTCATAGAGTAAACTATGGCAGGGAAGAAAAAGACATCATTTGTGGCTTATTGTTATTCTCAAACCTTATCAAAGTTTAAGAATAAGGCTGGACTTCTTGGCAAATACATCTGTCTTGTATAACTTACTGACTTTTTTTCATAACTGAATTGCATGCTTTCTCTAGTGTCCTAAGCAACAGATGTCTCATTAGCACCTGTACTATGCCAGCTTCTGTGGAAGGCTGCAAACTGATTAAACACATGGTCCATTTTTATCTCTTTATGAGTCATTACTTAAAAGGTTTTATCACCAGATTGCCACACTTAATTATGTGTAGCCATAATTAAATATGAACATTCTTAAAGTTGGTTATTTATTTCAGTTTAAACCCCAATAAAATGTTTGGCTGTTTGCTAATTAAATGCTACGGTAAGGAAGGCAAATAAAATGGGAAAAGAAGAAACCAAATGGAATTTTCAAATGGCTATTTAAAAATTCTGACAATAATGCCTTGTGAGGTATTTACAACAGAAGGTTTTTGTTTTGTTTTGTTTTTGTTTGTTTGTTTTCTGAACAGAGATATCACTCTTTGTGCACTAAGCAAGTAAAAGGTGGTGAAGAATGCTCACAGTTTTAAAGGTGATCTACAAACTATGTAAAGCCTGATCCAGCAATCAAACCAGGTATACAGAAGTCTGTGCCTGTGCAGAGAGCCACTGGTGTCTGCACCAATGCTGGAGTCTGCCCATGCAGAATTGGGGTCTTAGGTTCCCATGAAAATGCTGAATCAGAGAGGGGTTACAGGTTAAACCATTCTCCAAATCAGGGATTAGTATGGATGTGATAGTGGAGGTGGAATTGCCTTACTCTGGAGAAGTATAAACATGAATAATCAGTTTGGGTCAATTGGGTGTACTCAATTGTTTGCTTTCCTGAGACTCTGGAGAGGGAATTGAGGCAACAATGGAGGATATAAGTGGTTTATTTATCAGTTCTCAGATGTACAGTAGCTAGAAAATGTATCATAAAGATACGTATCAACTTACAAATACAGGAGTGACAATTCTAGTGAGACAATGAAATATTAGCATAGGAATGAGTGCTAATGAATGTGTTAAGCATTTGAACATGCCCAGTCTGAGCAGCCCCAGACTGAGTTGATGTTTAGATAATACTTAGTCCTGCCTCAGTGCAGGTGATTGGACTACATGACCTACAGAGGTCCCTTCCAGTCCTACATTTCTACAGATTATTAAAAGTGTGTGTGTGTGTGTGTGTGTGTGTGTGTATAAAAGCTTTAAGATCTGCCTAGCAAACATTAGTTTTTCCAAATGCAACTGATACAAACTTTTAATCTGTTGATATGCACTGTTTGCACAACTCCTCTGCCATTGTGCTTGCTTACATCATGTGTGACTTCATTCACTCTTTCAATCACCTCCAAAGGTCCTTCCCAATAATCCTACATTTTGTTTTTCCTCACAGGGACCAGCACTAGCACCAGGGCCGGCTCTAGATTTTTTGCCGCCCCAAGCAAAAAAACTTTTGCCTGCCCCCCACTACAGCTCTGGGCTCTCTCTTCCCCCTGCACTCCCTGCCGCCCCAGTCCTGGGCTCTCTCTTTCCCCCCACCCCCGCACTCTCTGCTGCCCCAGCCCTGGGCTCCCCTGCACCAGTGCTGACTCTGCCCGCTCCCCCTTCACCTCAAGCTGGTCCAGTGCTGGAAGGGTCGGGGTAAGCAGCAGGGCTCACAGGTCGTGCCTCAGCCCAGAGTCCCTCCAGCCAGGGCTCCCGCCTCCAGGACCAGCCAGGACCCGGGAGGGCAGAGTCGGGGGGACCACCCCGACAGGGGGCTGAGGAGCCGGGAAAGGGTAGCCCCAGAGGGAGCGGAGCCCTGGAGAGCGGGACGCAGGCCCCACACAGCAGCGCCCCACCCTCTATGGCCCTGCTGCTGCTTCTGGCTGCCCTGCCGCAGTCCCTGGGCGGCTTGGGCTGCTTCGCCCAGCCCCGACTGCAGCGCTGGGGGGCAGCTGCCCTGCGGCACCTGCAGGCGGCTCCGTGTGCCCCGCGGGGCGGCCCCCAGCCTTAGTGTCTGTTGTACGAAATGTATCATAACTTGTAAATACTCCTTAAAACAATGACATACTCTCCTACCAGCTGTCCTTTTTCCACAAGAGCCCTCAAATCAAATCTAAGGGCCCCTCCCAAGAGCCTCAAATCAAATCTAAGGGTCCCCTCACCTGCCTCCCTTACAAGAGATTAAAGCAAGGGCAAAGCCAGTAGATTCTTGAGGAACACTTCTATACACACAGAAGATAAGGGAGTAACACATCCCAGTTATTCTCACACCTGAAGACATATATTCTTAGCATAGCTTTTAAAGTTCCATTAATTTTTTCCACCAACCCATGGTGATAGGGACCAGCCTTTATATACTTTACTCTGCATAATTCCCATAACTTTTTAGATACTACAGACATGAAATTTGCACCACGGTCTGTCAAGATTTCTCTGGGAAAACCTACTCAGCTGAAAATGGTGAATAAAGCTGTAGACACTGTTTCAGTTTCAAGGCTGTGGCTTCAGGGTACCTGGTGGCAGAATCCACATCAGCGTAGGTACTCCACCTCCCCACAGGCAGTAGCTATGTCGACGGGAGAAGCCCGCCCGACAACATTGCTATATCTACACAAGGGATTAGGTCGGTATAACTACATCGCTCAGGAGTATTGATTTTCCACACCCCTGAGCAATTTAGTTATACCAACGTAAGTTCCTAATGTTGACCAAGACTGAGTAATCACCATTGGTATTAATATCGTGGCACTTACACATATGAAATGAGGTGAGAATAAACCTTATAATGAAACCAATGAATAGATGGCTAGTAAAATCTCTGAACATGTATGAGGTATATTACTCAACACCCTGGAGTTCTGAATACTAGGAAGCATGCCCTAGGTAAAATGTATGTGAGCTGTTTCTCACTTCCTGGATTTGAAATTGTTCCGTATGGAGTTATGTCATTTTTTTTTAATGAATAGTAAATTCACCAAAAATGCATTTTTGGGGGAAGAGAGACTATTTGCAATTTGGGTTGAATTTGGCAAATAGTTTTGGCTGACCAAAAAAAAATCCTTGGAAATGTCAAAACATTTAATTTTGACATTTTGAAAAGAAACCACTTTGCCATTTAGTTTCAAAATGGACTACTGATATTGATTCAAAATGACATTTTGTTTTGTTTCAAATCAACATACAAAATGTTTCAGTCAACCTGAATGAAGTGGTTTTGGTTTTATGTTTCAGTGAGAAAAAAATTCCTCTTTGAAACTTTTTTTTTGGTTCGGCCATCAAACCAACAAATCGACTATTCACACAGCTCTAGTTCTAGATTCAGCAGCTCCAGTATGCTCAGTCCATGGTGAGAAGGGCCACTGTGTCCCTCAAGTGCAGCCTCTTTGAGAGTAACTGAAAAATCTAACCCCTTCTGTGTTGGCTAGAAGAATAGTGTCCATTAGTGGTCCTGCTAGGGAAAATGACAGAAGACATGCAAGGATACACAGGACCACCTAGGAAAAAAGATATTGGGATATTGTAAGTTAGAGATGGAAAAGACCCAATTAAGATCTCTCAGCCCATCTGGGGAAAGTGTAGGAGACAGTTCTTGATATAAGACATATCCTTAGGGAGGAAGGAATGTTTTGTGATTAGAGATTGAAGCTCTATTTCTGCCTCAGACTTCTGACATAATCTTGGGCAATCGTATAACCTTGGTACACCTGGGCTTGGGACACAGTGTTTCCAATCCTGTGCTCCTGTTGTTACAATTGCTGGACTTGGGTCTCACAGCCATGTTAATGCATCCATTCTACACTATGCAGACCCTCTGAGTCAGGTCTGCAGGTTGACCTCCATCCACACTGCAAAATGACAGTGCTTGGCCTTGAGTCTCAGTGGGACTTGGGTTCCGACCCACCCCCACTAGTATGGTCATAGGGCCCAGGTTGTGAGTGCTTGCTGATGTGAGTTGGATTGATTTGCGTGTGGATGGAAGAGAGGCTTGGGCCCAAACCTGAGTCACAGCCCTGGCTTAACATGCAGTGCAGACATACCCTCTGTGTCTCAGGTTCCCCACCACTAAATCAGGGATAAGACTTTCCTTATATCACTGGGATATTGTGGGAAATGATTGATTAATTAATTAATATTTGTGAGGCACTCAAATACTGACATAACGTGAAAATTAAGTATGTCCAACGAATACATTGTTATCCCACTTCTTTTGGTCATGACCAAGTATGGTATCAGTTTAAGTGTGAGAGTAAAATACAAATCCAAGGGGGGTAAACAAAAAGAAAGAAAGAAAGAAAGAAAGAAAGAAAGAAAGAAAGAAAGAAAGAAAGAAAGAAAGAAAGAAAGAAAGAAAGAAAGGAAATTGTGTGGTTTGAGTGGTATACATTAGAGAGCTTTTCCCTTTAGCACCATGAAATGTAAGCCAGGGAATTGCCACTTTGCTATGAAAATAAACCATCCCTACTTTTCACAATCCATTCATGTCGACATGTTTTACAGATATTTATCTAAATTGGTGTGTCTGTTGCAGATGAATTGCCTTTTAAATGCTGAGAAGACCTAATGATCTCCTGTAGTTAAACAATCCCTCTTCTTGTGACGTCAGCCTTAGGAGCTTCTGAAAAATGCCCAGCACTTAAAAGTCCATTTCTCTGAGAGGGAAGCATTGATTCATCCTCTTATTCCCATTAAAATAACAAATAAGATAAATGCACATTAAAAAGACCCTTAGGGAAAAGATGCATTGTTTTTAATGCGGTATCGTCAATCCAGGGGCCTCGTTTTTCTGTGGGGTTTTTTTGAGATATGTGCGCCCTATGGATGCTCCATTTCAGGTGTACATGTGCCTCTTTAGCCCTTGATTGGAGATTTTCAGGTAGGTTTGTAGGCGAACCACCCTCAGTTCCTTCTCTACCCCAGTGTCCTCTAGGGAACAGTTTGAAGCAGAGAGTAAGGAGCGCAGGTAGTGGAGCATCCATAGGAATGCACATCTTTAAGAACCACAGTTAATGCCCAAGGTGAGTAACCTCCTCTTCTTTTTTGAGTAGTATCCTTATGGGTGCTCCACTTCAGGTGACTTCTGAACAGGATCCCCAGAAGGAGGAGGGAGCTTCAGAACAGAGTCTAGTACTAAAGAAAATACTGCAGAGCCAAGTGCTGCATCAGATCTGATGGCAAGGATAAGGGCATAATGTTTCTTAAATGTATGTACTGAAGCCCATGTAGTGGCCCTACATATTTCAGAAAATAGTACATTCTTCAATAATGCTGTAGATGTTGCCTGAGCTCTGGATGAATGTGCTACCATCCTAAGGGAGGGTTGAGTACCTGTGGACTCATAAGTGAAAATACAACCAGACATCCATATGAAACTTGAGCAGCCAGTCGCTGAGGTACAAAAGGACTAGGATCGCTTCCTGCTGAAGGCAAGCCACCACTACTGATAAAACCTTTGAGAACATGTTTGGGACTGATAGTAGGTGAAGCACTTGGTATTGGAAATCATTCTGGCCTATGGTGAAGCATAGGTATTTCCCGTGCAATGTGTGTATCTATAGATGAAAATATGTGTCTTGTAGGTCAGGGACTGAAAACCATCCTCCTTCCTCCAGTAAGGGAATTATAGTTGCTAGAGTCACAATCCTGAGACCTTTGAGACTTCATGTACTTTTATAAGAGTCTTGGATCTAAGACTGGCCTCCATCCTCCGTCCTTCTTTGGCATCTGGAAATACTTTGAGTAGAATTCCTTGATCCTGTGAGGGGAAGGGATTGTTTCTATTGTTCTTAGCTGGGTGAGAGAGCCCATCTGTTGTCTCAACACAAGCTCATGAGAGGGGTCCCTGAAGAGGGACAGGGAATTGGATGGAAGGGAAGGATCAATGTAAATTGGATGATATAGCCTGATGTATGAACTCCATGACCCACTTGTCCATAGTGATCCATTTCCAACCCAGCTAGAAACAGAAAAGGCAGTCCCCAAAGGGGGTGAAGTGGGCCAGAGGGCACATCTGTAACTCCAGAGGTATAGGAAATTTGAACACTTGGCCAACCCATGAAAACTGTTGCTTGGAGGAGGCCTGGGTGGTCAAGGAGGGTGGTTGAACAGCTCTTTTTCTCTGGAATCTGTCTCTCTTTTTTGGGGGGTGGAGGGTGGGGGTGAAGTGGGTCTATGGAATCCAGAAAACAGAGCAGGATGTGAACTCTGGGCAGTCTGTGACCTACTCAACCTCTTCTTATTTATATCAGCATTGTTGGCACCAAACAAACGATCCACATCTTCAACCAGTAACTGGCTCTCAACCTTTAGCGAAGTAGTTGCCACAAGAACACAAGGAGCAATTCCAGTCTATCTTCAACTGTGGTGTGATCATCATCGTCAGTACCATCAGCATCAGTGATCATGGCCGCAGCTACTGCATCGGTACCAGATCCCTTCTTGGCACTGCAGGAATTCCAATATTGTAAGGACCTTTTGGTATTGGATGAACCACGGTCCCTAATTCTTCAGTGACTTTTGATACCAAGACCCCAATATTGGGCTACTGTCCTCCAGCACTACTTTATGCCAGCAATTTATAACAGTTAAAGGAGCCAAAGGGGGCACTGCAGTTTAACGGAGGATTGGCACAGTGCTGCTCTGCTCTGTCATGCCACATGCTTACGCCAGGGTGAGCGTGGGGTGCCTGGTTTCTGGTAGTGGAGTGTTTCCCTCCTTAAGTCATCCTTCATAAGAAGTTTTGTTGCTAGAAAGCCATTTCCATTATGAGTCTGGATAATGTGTTTTTTATTTAAAATAAGAAATGTTAATTAATGAACTTACAAGTGATGAACAAAGGAACCTACATTATATCAAAGACTGGATGACGTTAAATTTGTAGGCTGAAAAAACAACGTGAAGTGACAGTCTTTGAGGTAAATCTAGGCAAAGTACGTCATAAGAACTGAATGGATACAGGACTTGTTAATTACTTGATTAGAAGCACATAGACACACAGCTCACAAATAGACACAAATTATTCCAATCACATAACTAAGGAAAGAATAAAGAAAGGAAAGATCAATACTGCTGTTTCATCCTCCTAATGTCGAACCAAGTCAAGAATGTTGAAGGTGAGTTTATGGGCCTGATTCTGATGAGCTTCCCCACGTTGATTTGTGCCATGTTTATGTCATTGGGACTACTCACATGAGTAACTGCTACTTAGGGCTCAGTGCTGCTGCTCTTACTAGCTCTGTGTAAAGATGAGAACAACAGAGGAGATAATACAAATAGGGATCAGGGAGTAGATAGGAGAGGGTAAAGACTATCAGACAGACTACAAGCTATTTGGGGAGACTAATGAATGCATCTTGGTGGTAACAATTCTGAAAAGTATTTATTATTATTTATTTGTATTTTATAAGAGCTACACTTTATGTATAACCTAAAAGGGTTTTGAGAAGGGGATCAATGGAAGAAAGGTAAAGGCATGGTGGGGAAAGCCAGGGAATCATATCTTCAAAGTCATAATCAAGGCCTCATTTTTAAATGTCTCTGTATCAGAGGGAAAATATGTAAAACACAGGTGTAAAATACAGCTAGATGCCTGATCCGCAATCAGTATGGATGAATCCCACCTTTGGGGTTTCAGACATCTTTAGGGATGGCAGGGACATTGTGAACAGCAGAACCTGCCCTGTTTCACCTGTTCCTACCACTGTAGTTTGTTCATTATTTGTTTGCTCTGTTGAAGTCAATCACCAATATTTTGACTGAACCTTTAATAAGTATTTTTGCAGCCACCTAAAGAGCAATATTAATGTGCTGTCCTGCATTTTCATGAAAACTGTTAAAATGGAGTGCAGGGACATTAAATTGCCAATGTACAGCTTCAGAAAAGCTTAAAAAGAGGCTGTGCCTAGCAAGCATCATTTGCTTCAATGAAAAGCCAATCTCTGCTAAAGGATAGGAAGCCAAAGCATCCGGGTGAGAGGAGAAAAGGGATCTAACTCTCCTGTTTGTGCATAACTTATCTAAGGGATTAGGCAGCAGTTGTGCTTATCATGCTGACCAGTATCATCTTACTGTTTCCTTGTGCTCTCCCCGTTTGTTGTGTGCATCTGTTGTCTCTTGATTTATGCTTAGATTGTAAGCTCTCCAGGGCAGGTACTGTCTCCTATTATTGTACTCTTGTACAGTGCCTAGAACAGGGATCGGCATCCTTTGGCCCGCGGCCCGCCAGGGAAATCCACTGGCGAGCCAGGCCAGTTTGTTTACCTGCAGTGTCTGCAGGTTCAGCTAATCACAGCACATCCCTCAGCCCACGCCACTTCCCGCAGCCCCTGTTGGCCTGACACGGTGAATCGCGGCCAGTGGGAGCTGCTATCAGACGAACCTGCAGACGCTACAGGTAAACAAACCACGTGCCAAAGGGTGGCCTAGAACAATGAGTTGCTGGCTGCTTGGCACTAATGAAAGACAAATAATAATCAATAAAAATAAAGTGGAAAGATTATGATATTTGTTTCTATTTTATTTGTACTAGTTATAAGATGAAGAAATCAGACTTTTGAAATCCTCGTTAGTCAGGTAGTCTCCAGTTCTCTTCTTGAACATGATCATATGTGAGCCGTCATGCTGCTATAGAGGGCCTGCTTAAATTTCATAAATACACTGGACTGAATTCATCCCTGGGGCAACTCCAAAGGCTCTACCTCACACCAGGAATTAATGTGTCCAGCCTGTTTAATTCTCTTCTGCCTTCCTACCTCAATCCAGGGACCCATACTAGAGGAAAAGTATGTATGTTAAGTATTTCTAAGGCCCCTATCATCATAGTATCTTATTACGTCTGATACATTTTTTTCTTTTTAAAATGTTCTCCACATACATCAGACCTCACCTTATGCATCTTTACTTTCAGTTACTTTTTAATCTCCCAGATGTCTGCCCACTGCAGAAGACTAGCTCGGGCATTTTTTTAATACTTCATGGCCCACATACACAGCCATCATCTTATTGCGTACATGTGGCTGGAGGAAAAGCACTCACAAACTTTACCTTCCAATACTTAAGCCTGACCCACTACATCTTAAAGACCCTCTCTCTCTTCGTACCTTTATCTCAGGATTGGGATGCTCAGGTTAACAGTAAGTAGGTTGTTATATTTAGGAATAATAGAGGGCCCTCAATTTTGGCCCTCTGTTTTTCTTGTTGCTCTTATAAAGCCAGAATCTGTTGATCTTCCGGATACATTGTCAGCTCACTCAGGTCTAGGAAGGTGGTTTGATGGGGGTCCACGTTTTTTTCTTTAGGGTATTAGGTCACACTGGTTCAATTGATGAATGTATACACTGCATAATATTTTATGTGCACATGCCTCACAACCACAATAGGCATATTTTTATAGATCAAGGAAAAGACCCAGTAGTTCACTAGCCTAATGTGTGAATTATGTGATGATAGGCAGCAACAGAGGGCTGCAAAACAAGCACTTACACACAAACGCGCAGACTAGAGCTGGGTGAAAATTTTCAATCAAAACTTATTTTTGGAGAAAAATGAAGATTCTATGGCACCGAAACATTTAACAAATTCTTGCCATTTTTGCAGAATTGTTTCTGTAAAAAAACCCAAACCCCTACAGAAAATTCAGAAAAAAAAATCAAAACATTTTGTCTTGACATTTCTGAAATGAAACATTTCAGATTTTTAGCCCAAAATGACTTTTTGTTTCACAATGACCTTTACATTTTATTTTTAAACATACTTGAAATCAAAAGATAATGTTTTAGAAAAATTTGCTTTCCGTACTACTCAAAATGAACTTTTATTTTCAATTTTTTGAAAATAGTCAATCCACACAGTACAAATAGTCAATCCATACAATACAAAATTCAAAAAGAAGTTTCTCATATTAATTTAAACAACAAGCACATTCAAGAATGTTTTGATTTGCTTGTGGCTATTTGGCTAGCAGAATAATAGTTTGAATTGATTAATAAATTATTCATTGTGAATTTTTTGCGCAGATCTAGATGATAGCTTATTGTCAAACAACAGTAACTTATTGAAGAAGACTGTACCAGCTTATAACATTATCTGATTATACAGGAAGAAATAAAACAAACATATTTTGCTATCGGGCAGGAAAGAAATCAGAATGAACTTCCACTGGGATTTCACTTGATGAGGTTGTAGGCTAACCTTGAGACAAAGAAAGAGAGAGAGAGACTTTTACCTCAATATCATCGCAAAAAAGACAGCTATCTGTGGGGTGCATCATTAATATTTAATATATGATAGAGGTATTAGGGTTTTTTTTTACTTATTCTTGTCATTTGATGAGCTAAGCTATCCCTTCCCGTAGGAAAGGGGGAAAGTAAGGCTTTTTTGTAGTTCTGATTACTTCTACTTAATTGGATTTTTTAAATTTTGCCTTGAAATGCCTTTTTTACCTTAACAGTAGCACCGAAAAAAGAAAAAAAGAAAGAAATGAAACGAAAAGAAAAAGATGAATAATCTACCTTACTTATATGCTCCCTCCCAGCATTGTAGTATCTCCCAATCTTCTCATGCATTTATCCTCACAACATCCCTGTGAGACAGGGAAATAACTCATTTTTCAGGAGCTGAGGCACAGAAAGACTAAGTGTTTTGCTCAAGGTCACACAGGAAGTCTGTGGCAGAGCAAGGAGTTCAACTGGCCTCCCAAGTCATAGGCTTATGCCCTAACCATTGGACCATCTTTCCTCTAACAAAGGCATTACAACAACTACTGTTAGTACCTTGAAATAAGGTCTTACTGGAGCTGATGCTATTGGTGCCATGGCACTGCCATCTTTTACATTTTATTAGAGTTGCCAACTCTGACTATTTTATCTCAAGTCTCATGATATTTGCTGTTTTTCTTAAAGTGTCAGCTCTTGGAGTCCTGTGATTACATGAGAATCTCAGCTTTCATTGTTTGAAACTAGTCCACCTGGCTTAAGAAAACAGTTGGAAAACATGAACTCTAAAAGTTTGAATAATAGAAAGCAAACAAAAAGAACCCCCAAATTTACCATCATCTTTTTTTGTAATGTTGATGTTTAAGCCAGTCCCATGATTTTTGGGAGGGTGGGTTTGACTATTTATTTTTGAATCCTTGGGGTTGGCAATACTGATTTTATTCCTTAATCTTTTAAAATACTTCTCTTTCTTTTTATATATTATTACTATACTTTTGTGTAGCCAAAGGTTATCTAGTGTTTCTGGATAAGTCACACCTGCTGAAGCCAAAGAGTGTGTGGTTAGATTTGGAACAAAAAGGTAATGAAATGAAAGAAAACATCTTTTGAATTTGAATATGTGAAGCGATGTATAAAGTACCCTATTTATTTTCCTGTTGTGATATGGCACTTGTCCCTGAAAAAAGCATCCTTCTTTACATAAAACTATTTGAGTTAATTTGACTTGAAACTGAAACCTTTGCTGCCATTAAACAGACTCCAAAGAAACAGATGTAGCAAAACTAAGTCCAGCTCAGAAGGGTCTGTCACAATCTCCACATGGGCTACAGGAGTAGTGCTTCCCTCATTCCCGGGACTTAAATTTTGGTTCAGATGATTCCACAGGTATGCAATAATTCACAATGATCCCTTCAATTTTGCATCTTTTTCTGTCCTGAACATACCAACAAATAGAGCGTAATTTCCTCAGCAGCAGTAATTGTTTTGAAATTTTGTGATTTATTGTTTTGCAATTAAAAAATATAAAAAAGATCATGAACAATTCTTGGTGTGAGTCACTATATGAGCTGTGTCATTCAGTTATCATTGGCCAGCTAAGTCACATAGTATTATTGCATCTGTTCCTTGACTGGAGGAGCACGCATACAGCACTTTTGGGGATGAATGCATTTAGAGTGAGTGACTTTGAAATTGACTTTCTATAAATGTGGGTGACACCAGAACGCCATCTCCTGAATGCCCAGGAAGAAAAATACAAGAAATCATAAAATTCTTTTTTAGCAGCAGCTCTAAAAACATAGGCTTTTTTTCCCCAGCAGGAACACACACACACACACACACACACACACACACACACACAGAGCAGATCCAGAGTTATGTAACAGACAGAACATGATTATTCAGGTATAAACACTGTGCCAGCTGACTCCAGCTAAGGGGATGTTTAATTGTGGTGTAAATGATTGGGCTTGAGCTGTGGCCTAAGCTCTGGGACCCTCCCACCTTGCAGGGTTCTAGCCCGAGCTCAAATGTCTACACTACAATTAAACAGCCGCTTAGCCTGAGCCCCGCAAGCCTGAATCAGCTGGCACAGGCCAGCAATGGGGGTCTAACTGTAGTGTGGACATACTCTCACAAACCCAGGAAGAGGCAAACAGGACAGTCACAGACAGCTCAGGCTCTAAAAGAAGCATACTCCAAACAGTATATACCATTGACTTTCATTGTATCTCCTCTCACATTATTTTATTGTGAGTCTCTCAATACTTAGTGTTTTCCTTAATACCCCAGCTTGTGGAGTCAGGTGATTCTGTTCTTATGTGACAATCTCAACTTTCTCTTTTCTTTTCATGTGAATTTCAAAAGTAAAGGTATTGAGAATGTGAACTGAGTGAACATAAAGATTCGAAAGGCAGCAGATAAATAAAAAAGACAACATTTCTTATTTTTTTAAATGATTTTTAAGCCAATATCATCAGGTTTTTGGGGCTTGACTCATGATCATAGAATCTCCAGTGTTAGCAATACTGAAAAAGGCAGAAAGGGCAGGTTATGATTCTGTAATAGGCTTCACCTCCCCCTCTGGTTGAGAATTGGGAATGGGAATTGAAACAAACCTGTCACCAACCCTAGGGAAGGCAGATGCCGTGGTGTGTGGGCTCAGGCTGTGTTAAAGTTTTGTTGGCAGTTTGGACAACGTAGTGTCTCCTCTGATGCTACAATACTTTGTCATTTACATAATGATAACATTAAAATGCAGAGGTTTTTAATGTGGGAGCTCAGAAGCAGTGCATTAGTGGAGGAAGAATCCCTAGTTGCTTTGGTAGCCTTACGCTGTATTCTTAGTTATGTCCAGTAATTGATGAGTACTGAGAACATTTCTTCCCCTCGATAGGCCTGTTCCAAAATCCAGTGAAGTCACTGGAATTCTCTCCACTGACTTTGCATCAGGCTGTATAAGCCCTATCCTCCAATTCATACTTACTCCAATATCTTCAATGGAACTACTCATATAAGTAAAAAGTAAAGTTACTCACAGGAGTAAGGCTTGTAGGACCAGGTCCCAAGATAGTAAAGCGGTGAGGTATGCACAAACCTGCATTATTGCAACAGTGAACAAAATATTCTAAGTAACCAAAGTATATTTTATAGCCTGTCTTTAGGATTCATTTACTGCACTATATATCTATGGAGGACTTCGGTTTAACTATTTTCATTTTAATATCATGTCACAGTGATTATGTTTAGTCAGTAAATTTCAGCATATTCTACACATTTATGGCAAGCTGAGATCCAATCTTATGACATATAAAAATTCATTACATTTAAATATTCATTGTTAGGGAAAACTAGATTTTATTTGTGATAACAATAAGTATAAGCAGGCAGACAAAATATATTAGAAGACTAATCTGGGGTGAAAAAAAAAGAAAAGAAAAAAGCAATGCAGATCTCTTTACAGGTGCCTGAATTCCATAAAGTGGAAAGAAAAGGTTTGTGGGGCTGGTGTTGAGAGCATGTATTAATTTCATGCAGAAATCAAACAAACACAATTAGAAACACCTTATTTTTAAACATTTTTGACCAATGAATAATTGCATTACAGATAGTGTTTATGCAGGATGTGGTCCAAAAATATATATTAGCTGCTATCTTCTTGGTGCATTCACATAATTTTTGCTGTTATAAAAACATCACAACTAGTCAAATAATTTTAGGAATTTAATTCATACCCATACAAACATGGATATAAAGTTCGAATGCAACTTATAAAGGGAGACTTCACACAGGAGATTAAAATGGGATACAGAGCCTTTCACCTCTCTGTGTCACAGTTCAAACCTAACATCTTTTGGTAGTGTGCAAAACTTGTTACCAACCATGGCCATTTCGTGAGTTCAGTCCAGTTCCCAGTGGAAATTTGTCCACAACCCAGGAAAACCCCACCCCCATTCAAACTAGTGAGGGCAGCCTCAGAAGTGAGAGTTCAAGGACTGAACAATCCGTGAAAAATAAATTCCTAATGATGTTCCTTCAGAACAACACTGAGGCATATTTGGAGGGACAGATTGTGCTACTAGGACTTGTGCTCTACTCACTTTGTGGGTAAAAATAAAGGACTTTTATTTCAGACTCACAGTCTAATACCTTTCAATAGAATCAATCCATATTAATAACAATCTGCCAATATCATTCCATAATTTATTTGCAGAGTAGATGAAAAGCAATGTCTATCATTAGTTAATATCATATTTCACATAGTATCTATTTTTTAAAAATTGGTGTAATCAACAGTGTACATTATAGACTGACCACCTACTAAAACCAGCCATATTGTATTAATTGAAAGCCCTCAACTTTCCCCCACCCCAAAATGTCTTAAGAGTGGATGCTGCTGCTTTTTTGGTTAAAATAGTTATTGTGTAGATGCCAGTATCAGCTGGCAGGCATTTGTGTTTTGTTGTCCTAGCAACACTCTTCCCCCCCCACCCCCCGATAAAAAGTGAATAGATAAAAAGGGGTATAAATAAAATGGAAAGTTTATTCAAAATTTGTATTAAATGTAAGAGTCTCTACTTTATCTAACAGTGCACTGTGTATGCTACAGCAAACATTACAAAGGGAAATTTCTTGAAATGAAAGTTAGAATAGCTATGATTGAGTGAATATACAGGGCAATGCAAAAAGGTACTCTGATATATCTCTGTCCTCACTGCATCTACTGCTGCCCTGCTGTTCAATCTTATATATTTCCCAACTGCTTCTCCAACATCCTCCTGGATTTCCCACTGCCACCTTAAACTCAGCATGGTGAAAACTGCATTTTGTATCTTTTCTCACCCCATGTCTGTAAACTTCGGGTTGTATCCTCCTCCTTCCTTGCCATCTTACTGAACATTCATGCTTTCATCAAAGCCTGCCACATTTTCCTCTACAACTCCTCTAAATCTGAACTTTACTCCACCTAACAGCTCCTACTTCTTTATCTATCTCTTGGTCAATCCAAGGTTTGTTTACTGCTATCCTCTTTTTTCTCTGGTTTCCATAATCTCAACTCCCCATCTTCCAATCCATTGAAAATGCTGGTGTTAAAATCACCTGTAATTATGCTGCCACTCTGACCATTGGTACTTAGATACAATGGGGAAAATTTTGGAAGTTTTGCCATTGACTTCAATGGAGTAAGGATTTCACCCCTGGATATAGAGGTCTTATTCAGATAGACACAGGGGTATACATGAAACTCACATCAATACTCATTTCACATCCCTTCACAAGCACGTCTTACGCATTAAGTTCAGGTTTCTTGACCACAACTTCAAGACCTGCCATAACCCCATCTTTGCTTACACATTTGTTGTCATTTTCTTATAGTCATTCTGTTCATTCCTCCCAAGGCCCCCTGCCAATTGTCCCTATGCCTTCTTCTCCTCTTCATCAACACAACTTCATCAAGGATCTCTCTCAGACATCACCACTGCTGCAAGCTTGCACCATCACTTGGTGTTGTATCAGAATGTCTTGTATTATTTGTGTCTGAGTTAGATGGTAAGTTCCTTATTACTGTGCACAGACAAATACCATATTGTGTATGCATGTACAGTACTGCACACATTGTTGACACACAGTAGATATTTCTGAATATAAAATCTAATAAATAAAGATTGGTGAATGTCTTTTTTGTATGTCTTGAAACTATGAACTGGTCAAAGTAATTTTTATTTATCCTTCTTAAAAGAAATCCACAAGCAAGCTGGTAGAGGCCTTTGTTATGTTTCATCTTGGATTGAAGTTTAATGCCCAAGTTATAAGCCCTTGGGGAAAAAAATGGGGTTTATAATCGTAACATCAACACATACTTAACTAGAGCAGTGCTACTGGGCACAGCGATAATAAAAAAATGCCAGTAATCAGTGATGACACATGAGAGAATTGTCACCATCAAACACAGCCCAACTGTTTTCTGTAGCCAGACTAATATTTGTCCTTTTATCTTTTAACAAAATCAGTTTCTAGACAGGACAGTATTGAAGGAGCTTCGGGGAAGGGGCAGAGGGGGGAAGAAAGGTCATACAATGAAATATAGCCAGGAAAAATGTCTTTTCTTTTCTAGGATAACATGAATTTCCCTTTCATAGATTCCAAGGACAGAAGGGACCACTGTGATCATCCAGTCTAACCTCCTGTATAACATAGGCCATAGGACTTCCCCCAGATAATTCCTAGAGCATAGCTTTTAGGAAAAAAGCGTTCTATCTTAAACACGCTACAGAGAAAAACATTTATCTAACATCTTGGTAAATGGGGAAAGCTCAGGAACTTGGCATTTCAGAAGTAGCAGAAAGCCCTATGTGACACAGTAGCATTGTGGATAATGAAAGGAGGAGATTGCAGGGGGAAATAACTTCAGACATTGAATCAATGAAGTAAGTATATTTTCCTTTGCAAGAAAGCATGCATGGAGTGAGGAGGGAAGAATATGTAACAATACATGCAATATCCTTACTCTGATATTTTATGGGGAAGTGACCTATTGGGAGAACTGCATTCCTGTGCGGTGAAGGTAGGGCACTGTTTTTAGGCAAGAACCTTCCGAAGGGCTTGTTCAACAGAATAAAATCTTTGACCATCAGTTTGAAGTTGGAAGTTCAGAGTTTGACCATTTTTCTTCCTTCTTTCCCACTCAGATTTGAATCTTCAAGAGGAGCTGAGGTTTATGGAGGTTTTTCCAGGCAAAAGGAATGTCTTATAATTGAATGAAAGCAGACTGAGCAGGTCCTTTGCACACACACTGAGGAGTCAAGTTACTAAGACAACTCAGAAAAAGTGACTCCCAAGACTGTATAAAAAACCAAAGGCATTGTTGCCAAGCCCTGCTGCTCTCAAGGTCATGTATTGAAAAAGCAGAAATGATAGCACTTAAGTTTTTGATGCATGCAGATTATCATCACTAACACGACCAATATCTGCTTTCTAAGGCATCTGCTTCATGAATAATCAATGAGGGAACTGTGACTAAGCAGATGGATGGTAGCTGATGAGTTCCCTCTGGGCAGGCATAACACAGTTTGCAGTTATGTATAACAAGTAGCACATAATACAAGAATCCCTCTTCTACAGGTACATCACTAAAATATGTGGATAAAGCCAAGGGCAGCTCTGCATGGATCAGTGTGTGAAAAAAAGAAAGGTGACTCAGAAATGTTGAGCAATTTAATTTGTAACCTCAAGCCAAGCTGAGTATGTGTGCGCACATGTGCATGCATGTTTATGTGTGTGTATTTAAAGATATAATGTACTATGCATGAAAACAGTAGAGGAACCTGAAAATTGATTGTACTAAGTGCAGTACTATAACCATAAAGGAGCTTTCTTACTAGTGTCCTGCAAAGATAGCAGACATTAAAGTGATTTATATGTGTATTCAATGTGCTATACAGAAATGGAAAAGAAAAAAAAAACATAGGAAAACACAAGAGTGATTACTGTTTTTATTTCTTTATTTCTCATTGGCCAAGAAGGTGCATTCTATGTTATTTATTTAAATAAATAAAAGTATGTTTTCCTGTCATAAGGTCACATGGCTGAAGAAGGATAGTGTCATGGCTAAGGCACTGTACTGGGACTCAGAAGATCAAGGCTCACTTCCCAGCTCAGCGATAGTCTCTGTGCCTCAACTCCCCAGGTGTGAAAATACAACTTGGCTTTTGAGGGTCCTGTGGCACCTTTAAGACTAACAGAAGTATTGGGAGCACAAGTCTTGCATTTGAAGAAGTGAGGTTCTTACCCACGAAAGCTTATGCTCCCGAAACTTCTGTTAGTCTTAAAGGTGCCACAGGACCCTCTGTTGCTTTTTACAGATTCAGACTAACACGGCTACCCCTCTGAAACTTGGCTTTTGTTCTTTACCTAGCTTGTGTATTTAAATGGTCTCCTAAATTATCTCCTAAAGGCCAACCGTAATGGGACCAGATCTTGGATGAGGCCTCTTGGAGCTACTGTAACACATATAACATAATCATTTGGGTCCCATAGAAACCAAGGCAAGTTTTGTCATAGATGTCAATAGATGGAGGCCATAGTCTATATTCAATTTTTTGTATAACCACAAACCCAGAACTTAAATAATAGTACTTTATCAGTCTAGAGCACCTTTATTATCATCATTTAAAGGCTTTTTACTCTTTACACGTCCCTGGTGAGGGAGGTAAAGATATTGGAATAACTTAATTCACCACTGAAATGTGGCCATCTCTTGGAAGGAACACAGAAGCTATTTGAGAGCACTCAGTGACATTACACTGCAGTTTAGGAACAAGAAGTGAAGAATACCATGTCAAAACTTAAAATCCAAGGGTAATTTAACTAGGTGGATGATAATTACTTGAGGTGGAATTTGGCCAAGATACTTTATGAAAAGTGCCATGGAATTTTTTTAATGACCACAGCTGATCAAAAGCTCAGTTTTAGGTACTTCCACTCATGCATCAGATTGAGGAGTGCCACCTGGTGAACATTCTTTTCTGCATCATCAGTGTGTTCATAGGAGTCTCCCAATAAAATGCTGACCTGACCCAAGCTTATGACCCAAGATGTTGAATGTCTCCCAAAATATATGCTGTGCTCTCAGTTCCCACAGACTTTATTTGTATTTCAGGGTACTTTGCACTTTACAGAATAAGGACATTAATATGGGGAATCTGATGGTCTCATTGATCAAGGAGCAATGACTGCTCTGACTGGCATGGTTGTTATCATGGATATCGGTGAAAAACAGATCACTTGCACCACTAGGTCAAAACAACAAGGAGTCTTCTGGCCCGTTAAAGACTAACAAATTTATTAGAGAATAAGCTTCCGTGGACTATTACCCACTTCTTCAGATGTATGGAGTGAAAATTACATTAGGCAGGCATAAATATACAGCACAAGAAAAGATGAGAGTTGCCTTATCAAGCGGAGGGGGGGGAGGTCAATGACTCAATCAGGGTGGATGTTTCCCCAACAGTTGACAAGAAGGTGTGAATGTCAGAGTAAAAATTACTTTGTGAAGTGCTAACAATGCCAATTCCATCAGGGTGGATGGCCCATACTCAACAGTTGATGGGAGATTACTTCTTGTAGCGACCCAGCCATTCTGAGACTTTATTCAGGCCTAATTTGATGGTGTCAAGTTTGCAAATGAATTCCAGTTCTGCAGTTTCTCCTTGAAGTCTGTTTCTGAAGTTTTGTTGTTGAAGAATGGCCACTTTTAAGTCTGAAATTGAGTGTCCAGGGAGGTTAAAATGCTCTCCCACTGGTTTTTGAATGTTATAATTCTTGACGTCTGCTTTGTGTCCATTTATTCTTTTGCATAGAGACTGTCCAGTTTGGCCAATGTACATGGCAAAGGGGCATTGCTGGCAAATGATGGCATGTATCACATTAGTGGATGTGGAAGTGAACGAGCCCCTTATGGCTGATGTGGTTAGGTCCTGTGATGGTGTCACATGAGTAGATATGTGGACAGAGTTGGCAACAGGGTTTGTTGCAGGGAATGGTTCCTGGGTGGGTGTTTCTGTTGTGTGGTGTGTGGTTGCTGGTGAGTATTTGCCTCAGGTTGGGGGGCTGTCTGTAAGCGAGGACTGGTCTGCGTCCCAAGGTTTGTGAGAGTGAGGGATTGTCTTCCAGGATAAGCTGTAGATCCTTGATGATGTGCTGGAGAGGCTTTAAGTGGGAGCGGTAGGTGATGGCCAGTGGCGTTCTGTTACTTTCTTTGTTGGACTTGTCCTGTAGTAGGTAACTTCTGGGTACCGTTTGGCTTTGTCAATCTGTTTCTTCACTTCCCCAGGTGGGTATTGTAGTTTTAAGAATGCTTGAAAGAGATCCTGAAGGTATCTGTCCCTGTCTGAGGGATTGGAGCAAATGCAGTTGTATCTTAGGGCTTAGCTGTAGACGATGGATCATGTGGTGTGTTCTGGATGAAAGCTAGAGGCATGTAGGTAAGTATAGTGGTCAGTAGGTTTCTGGTATAGGATGGTGTTTACGTGTTCATCCCTTATTTGCACAATAATGTCCAGGAAATGGATCTCTTGTGTGGACTGGGCCAGGCTGAGGTTGATGGTGGGGTGGAAATTGTTGAAGTCTGGGTGGAATTCTTGAAGGGAATGGCTGGGTCACTACAAGAAGTAATCTCCCATAAACTGTTGAGGAAGATGCAGGCCAGGACTTTTTTTCCCAGAGCAGAAGATCACGGTAGGGGAAGTTGAAATGCCCATTGTGATCCTTGGTGATCCCGCTTACCCGTTAATGCTGTGGCTCATGAAACCCTACACAGGGAGCCTTGACGGCAGCAAGGAACGGTTCAACTACAGGCTGAACCAGTGCTGAATGACTGTGGAGTGTGCCTTTGGCCGTTTAAAGGGCCGCTGGCGATCTCTGTATGGGAAGCTGGACTTGGCCGAAAACAGCATCCCCGCGGTTATATCCGTGTGGTGTGCCCTCCATAATATTTGTGAAGAAAAGGGTGAAAGCTTCACTCAGGCATGGACCTCCGAGGTTCAACACCTGGAGGCTGAATTTGCACAGCCAGAGAGCAGGGCTATTACAGGGGCCCAGTGCGGGGCTGCAAGGATTAGGGATGCCTTGAGGAAGCAATTTGAGGCTGAAAACCAGCAGTGATATCTGGTGCCCTGCACGGGAGTGAAGTGCAGTAGTTCCAATCTTTAGGAATCAGTGCCTGCTTAGCAGACAAGTAGACTTGCAGTGCCTGTTTATTTCCTGGGCTAAGGAGTCTTTTACTTTATGCAATAATAAAGAATGTTTTCAAAGCCAAAGAATCCATTTATTGAAAAGAAAAAAAATATTGAAAAGAAACAAGGGGGTGGAGTGGGGAACAGTACAATCACAGATTCGCATATGTCCTGCCTGGTGTGCTGTGCAGTGAGTGCTGCACTTCAGGACAGCTATACTGCATGGTGATGAGGGTTGAGTGCAGAGGGTAAGGGTCGTGGTTTTTAGGGCTGGGTGATGAAGATACTTGTGTTGGAGGCAGTGGGTGGCGTGAAGAACATGGAAGTTGGGGAAAGTGGGTTGGAGGTGACAGTGGGGCACAACGGAAAAAGTTTTGGGACAAGGGCTGTGGGGGGGTGGCATTTGTGTTTGCGGTACTGCTCCTCTTTCTGCATGGCTACCAGCTCCTGGATAGCATCTGCTTGGCGCTCCAGGATGCTTATGAGCCTATCAGTGCTTTGCTGCCGGTGCGTGGTGCTTTGCTGCCGGTGCACTGCGTTTTCCTGGCGGATCCTGTTTTCTCTGTCCCTCCAGTCCTGTGCTTTTTCATTCTCTTTAATAGATTGCCGCATCACTTCTTGCAGCATGTCTTCTTTGCTTTTTTGCTGTCTCTTCCTGAGTCTTTGTAGTCTCTGAGCAGGCGATAAGAGGGACGGCTGAGGTCTCAAGGTTGATGCAGCTGTATAGGCAAAATGCAACAACAGAGGCAGCATTGTTTATACCAGACAGAGTAGTGATTCCCCCCGCACTTAAGGAGTAGAAAACACACAGGGTCTACAAAATAGCATAATTTTCCCGTCCGAAACAGAGCACACATATCCCACGGGAACCTCAAAATGGTGAGTAAGGGGGATTGATTGTTTCAGGGCTGCACTGTCCTCAGGGTTTCTGTGCCTTGAGGAGAGCCAACAGCTTCAGGAGGCACCTACACTGAACACTGTCCCAACATTTTCCACAGGAGTTCGTCCTGGACGATATCTCGCTGCTGAGGGTGACCTGGGAAGCAAAGGAGGGTCTTCTACTGCAATGCGGCTTCTGCCCTGGCCCATATGCAGCTTGCCTGTGTGCATTGCCATTGCTGGTCCCCCTGCCCCTCGTGGCACAGTGTCGCGGACACGTTAGCCTGGCTGGGACAAGGACCACGGTGGCTCTCCCGATAAACCTGCGCAAGCGCATTGCACATGTTCTGGATGAGACATTCGAGGAGATTACCGAGGCCAATTACCGCGATGTGATAAACCACATCAATGCATTATTCCACATCTAGGCATGCATGCCTAACCCTCCTCTCCCAAAGAGCCCGCAGCGAAAAAATTCCTTCCCGAAAAAAAAACCCGCTTACCGGGAACCTGCTCTTCTGTTGTCCTCCACCAAGTACCGGCCGCTGCGACTGGCAACCTTCCTCCTGGCTCGAGAAGAGCTCCTGGCTGCATGGCTCTAGGGATTCCAGGGTGTCTCCATCCGGCCCACCACTATCACTCCCGTTTTCCTCCTCCTCCCGACCCCCACACCGGCTCTGAAGTGTCCATGGTGGTGCTCGGAGTGGAGGTGGGATTAATCCCAAGTATCGCATCCAGCTCTTTGTAGAATCGGCAGGTCGTGGGGGGAGCACCCGAGCGGCCATTTGCGTCGCGGGCTTTGTGGTAGGCAGTCCGCAGCTCCTTCACTTTAATCCTGCACTGCAGGGCGTCCCAGTCATGGCCCCTTTCCATCATGTCCTTTGATACCTTCACGAAGGTATCGTAATTCCTACGGCTGGAGTGCAGCTGGAACTGTACAGCTTCCTCCCCCCAAACACTGATGAGTTCCAGCAACTCGCCATTGCTCCATGCTGGGGCTCGCTTGGCGCGTGGAGGCATGGGCACCTGGAAAGATTCGCTGATAGCACTCCACACCACGTCGGGCTGAGCAAACAGGAAGGGGATTTTTAAAATTCCTGGGGAATGTAAAGGGTGGGTCACATGGTTGGTTACCTGAGGCCAGGGCAGTAGAGTTTGAACTGATGACCAGAGTGGCTAGAACAGGCATTGTGGGATACTGCCGAATAATTCTGGAGGCCATTCACAGCGCATTGGGCGGCCACACTGGCGCCGCAGCGCTGCAGCGGCAGCGCAATACTCGCTATTCCTCTCGGAGAGGTGGAGTACATGCAGCGCTGCAACCACGGAGATACAGCGCTGCAAATGCCTTGCCAGTGTGGACGGGGAGTGAGTTACAGCGCTGGGGGAGCCTTTACAGCGCTGTAACTTGCAAGTGTAGCCAAGGCCTATGTCTGTCCATTGGCACCACAAGTAGTTGTCCAGATGTTTAGGAAATCTACACCATAACCATTTTCAAACAAAAAGATTTTAACAAGAACTGCAACTGAGGAGAACAAACCACCAGAGAAGTACCACATAAGAGTCCATAAATGGATCCTTTTAACAGGTTAATAATGAATCTTTAAACACAGAATTCTATTATTTATTGGAGGAGATGCTACCTGGGAGATAATGTGAAGATAAGGATAATCTACATGTTATCAGGAGATAGTTAAAATACTAATTGACAGTCACTTGCTGCTAGAAATTGATACAAGATGCTGCAGTCATTCTTTTCATTTTCAGATTATGACCTCTTTCTCCCCTCACTCCCACCCCACAATTTCTAATTATTTTTTTCATAGTTTATTAAATACAAGAACAACATTCTGGCTCCTGTGGAAAATTTCATAGTGTGCATGAGGTCTGACTGTTTCCATTAACCAGACTTGTTTTTTTTTCCCCACTTGGACTTTAACAACCATTTGATTTGGGGGGGGTTGTTGTATGTAGTTTTTTTAATTTCTTTTTTTATATTTTATCAGAATTATGATCTCTACTTACAAAGCCAACTTATTATAACTAAATCACTTTGATAAAGGGAACAAAGCCTCTTTCTGGGGCTGGCTTCAGAGACTTTCCCAAATTCTGAATATTTCAACATCCTTTAATTAGAGATCACACGCTCAAATCAGGATGTTGTTATGAGCCACTCACAATCCAGAATGACAAGGATCAGAAGACTTTGTTTTACCCACCCTCCTCTGTGCTGCATAGACCACTGCTTTCACTCTATCCTATTAAAATGCAGAGTTTTAACAGACTGAATTAATCCTCTGAATAAAAGGGGAAATTAGACTTTTGGTTTAATCACAACTGCTTTCATTTTAGCTGCAATACTTGGAGCTGGGATAGTTATTGACCCGTTTCATTAAAGAATTATATACCAGTTGCATGGGTTTGTCAAAGAAAATTTACTGCTGGAGAAGCAAAAGGAGCAGCCCACTCACCCAAAAAGATATTATTCTGCCTCATTTTTACAGACCATGCAAATCTGACCTCCTCAGAGTGGTGGACTTTTAAACAAATGGCAGGGTCATTTAAAATCTCAAATCAAAGAATTATAGAAATACATGGCTGGAAGGGACTTCTAGAGGTCATTTGGTCTGTCCCCCCTGCACTAAGATAGGATTAATATGTGTTGATTTAAACAATACTTAGAGTTACAGTGCATTTTAATACATATCCAAAATCAAGGTCCTCTCTATTTACACCCCAGGAATATGAGGTCCAGCCTTGCATGTAAATAGCGCTTACACATGCAAATCATTCCATTCGCGTTAGACTGAGATTTCTCATGCGAATAAGGGTTTGCAGCATCAGAGCTTAACACCTGGGACAGGGATTCTATTTTTCTACCAGAAACAGTCAATAACACAGAATCATAGGTTTGATGAAACCTCCCCTAACACAACCCATAGCAGGGAGCACAGGCAATGAGAATCAGCTCACAGAGCTTTCCCCTCACCACTCTGTTGTGAAGGACGGGGCTGGGTTTGTCCCTTTTGTGGGCACTCTCCCCAAGTCTTGAAAAATTCAGGAGGCCATGACCGTGGTAGGTCCAACAGAGCCA
Source organism: Trachemys scripta elegans (assembly GCF_013100865.1). Classification (NCBI taxonomy): domain Eukaryota; kingdom Metazoa; phylum Chordata; order Testudines; family Emydidae; genus Trachemys; species Trachemys scripta. Next base: position 34,272,701 of record NC_048301.1, read on the forward strand.
CACTACCTTGGACCTTCCATGGCCTCACATGTATAAGGGTTGGTCAGGATATAATTCAGACCAAGAATTCCAGGACCTTGTATTTTATGATGATGGACCTTAAAATGTTAATTTTAAAAAAAGATGTGAAAAACAACCCTCCATGAGATACCCAGACTAGTAGATATGCAACAGACTACGTGACCTTAACTAAGTGTTAGCTGTCTCCAAAGGAGCAGTGTTAATTCTTTACCTATCAGGAGATAATGTGGTGCTTTTTAAATACAAATTCCCCTGACCACTAGTCATTATTTCCTATGAAAACTGGCTTGTGACACTGGTGCTTATGAGAAATCTCATGAGATGACATGACAATCAAAAATTAATGTATGTCAGTGCTATATGAGCAAAGGTAACAATCAATTCACTCTCTGTTTGGCTTTAATTAACAATTCATCCAGATCTACATTATTTTACAAATATCCCTAGGGCTTACCTATGTTTAATGATGAATACAGGTTTATTTACAGCTGTCCAGTAAACAAAAATATGCTGAGGTCCAGCTCTGCCCCTGAAAAAAATAGATGCTGACACCAATAGACATACTTAATGGGTGACTTTAAGAGCTAGGAGTCTGCTAAAGGCTCAGATAGCTTGTTGGATTTACTGGCTAGTTGTTGAGTGTTTGACAGGCAAGCACATTCCACTGCCAAAGCATAACAGGCATAAAATATTATAAATGTCATCATTATAAGTTACCAAGGGATGGATAGCTGTGTCATGGTCGGTGTGAGGCAGAAACAGTAGCAAGCACCACACTAAACCTGGATGAAACAAGCACTTTTTTTTGGCTAGTGATGCCACCTAAGAATGAAAGTTCACCTGGGGATCCAGAATTGGATGTCAACCTCATTGACACATGATGACTAAACCCTCCTAACTTAGTGGAAATTGGACATTCTCTTGAGATACTTTAAGAGCTGAAGGACACAAAGTGGGTTGGCAAACATCGGCTGGGAGACTGTTCCAAGTGCAAAGGATGCTGTCCAAGTAGGCACAAAGTACTGAGTAGGAGAAAAAGATAAAAGGAGCAATGAGGAAAGTTGCTTTGACTGGGCATTAAAGAGCAGATGAGGGGGATAGGATGAATCAAAAATCATAACAGAGCTGTAGAGGGGATTGAAGACAAGAAGAAGAGTGATGTTTTAATACCAAATCCTGGTTGTGTTGAGTTACATGTCTCATCCTGGAATGAGGGAACTTACACTAATACCAGAAAGGATATAAACAACTAGCAAGCAGAATGAGTCTGGAAGTTTGCCTGAGTTTCGAAGAAGAAAAGGTATGGGCAGCTAAGAATAACTTTTTCATATGGAAGTGGACATCTACCTTTGAATGCAAATTAGAAGAAGAGGTCAGTGAGTTACTTCATCTGAAAAGAGAACAGTATGTCACTGTCTGCTCTATTTAAAAATGCGAGAAGAGAAACATGAATTGGACATGGCGTTTTAATACTATTTAGGAGAGATTACAGAATGTACAGGAAGTTCGATCTTGTTAGTCTTTTGCTACTTCACTCTGCAGCTAATGACTTTCCTTATTACAACCATCAGCATGATTATATTAGTGCCAATATAGCATTTAGTGTCCTGGTCAGTTTCACTCAGAATGGACATAATGTAGCTAGAAGACAAAGTAAAGTTGTTCTTGAAACCATACGTTCATTCATGGCATTTTTATTTAACATTCATCCTTCTACTTTGAAAATTCAAAGATGTTGTTTATTAATATTGCATCACTCCTTGAGCATGTTTCCCCCAAATTATAATTTAAAATTGTTTGATGTTTATTTAAGTTATGGAGCCTGCCTTCTGAAGAGATGTTTCCGACATCACTGCCTTCAAGACACCTGCCTCAGGAAGAGTCACAACCAGGTATGGTAAATAAGCTCTTGTCTTCTGTGCTCTGAAAACATTTTAAAAGAAAGTCATTTCTTTGGAGATACCCCTAAAGGTTTCGCTCCAAAAAGCTGACATGTGACGTGTGCTAAGAAGAATAAAAAACAAAACCACAACCAAATGAGTACTGTGTGATTTGGGGAGCCTCCAAGGAAATTCATGAAGGGATTTTCATTTCAGTTGTTTGTGGTCAGATAAATATTTCATGTATTCGTGAACAGAATATCAGTTAGCAGATTGCCATAAAGAAATACATGTTAAAGGAATCATTAACATGTTCAAGGGGGAGGTTGGGGACTTAAAGGATTCTTAAAAAAAAAAAAAAAACCCTCTGAATGATTTAGCAGCTTTTTTTAGTTTGTGTGTGATCATTTTGAATCTCCATGTTTACTGTTCAACTTGGTCTTTGTTATTTTTATTAAATGTTTCTATTACTGTAGCACCCAAAGGTCCCAGTCAGGACCTCATTATGCTAAGTGCTCTACAAAGTAAAGAAGGAATGAGGACCCCTTTCCTGAAAAGTATACAATCGAAGGCCCAAGAGTTGTAAAAAAATTACAATGGAAAAACATGGCACTGCAGGCTTGATTTTCAAAGATGGGTCTATAATTGTGTTATACACCTAATTTATATGCCCAATACCACAGTGGCATGTGCAAATGAGATATTGCCATACATATGGCCAGTTACGCACATATGCACAATAAGGTGATTTTGCACATGTAAAATACACATGTAAATTGCACATGCCCTTCTTTATAATGCCCAGCATGCTTACTGCACACTGTAGTGTATGTATAGCGTCATTATTACTAAAACTACAATAGGATCTGAAAGCCCCAACTAAGAATCATGTCCCATTGTGCTATTCACTGTATACACACATACATATAAAGAGTTTACAATCTAAATAGAGATGACAGACAAAGTTTGAGAGAAAGGAACAATCATCTCCATTTGACGGTTGGGGAATTGAAGCACAAAGTGATTAATGGACAGACATGGCTTCCATTAAAGTCATCTGAAAGACAAACTCAGTTCAGTGGGCAAGCTGAAAAAGTTTTGCCTGAGGTCACCTAGAAAGAGTGTAGCACAGTGAAGACTTGAATCCAGAATTCCTGAGTCCCAGTCTGGTGCCTTATTCACAAGCCCATCCTTCTCCTTAGTATGGCATCACTTACAGTATTTACTGTTTGATGCTTAGCTCTCAGTTATACCTCAGCGACCCTAGTGCAGTGAATGCGCTTAACAGGAGTGTCACTGAGAGCAGAATTCAGTCTGGTATATCTCATTGATCCATACCGTGACTCACATTTTATTCTTTGAAACTGGAAGCTGGGGATTACTTTCCTCTTCTTCTCTAAGTACCTTTTCCTAAGAGTCACATAGGCATCTGATTGTACTTAGATTTGTTTTATGAGAGTTTTAGAGAGCCCCCAAAGTTTTGCCTCAGTAATAATGTGTGTAAGAGTGTGAGACGATTGGAAGATGGTGAGGGGTGTATCTTTGTTTTTCCAGAGTGGCTACTTTTGACTATAAGCCTTTTAAAGTTCTTATTTATTTATTTACTGAGTTCCAGCAACATGGCCCCTTCTATGCAGCACTAAGTAGGATCACTCATTCATTGTAATAACAACAGCAAGCAAAGATGAAAAAAAAAATGAATAAGGCTGTCTTTGGGTGGAGTGTCTAGGTTATTATAGTTAAAAATAACTTCTCCCCTCTTTCTCCTTTTCTCTTTCATACTTTAAGGAAAAATGTTACAGTATTAGTGTAATTCCTTCAAGAAATGCAATTCTAACCATATTACAATCTAGACAGTGGGAAGACCATTAACAGGATGGTGCCCTATATTGTAAATTCTAATTCCTTGAGCTAATAATTAGATTAAAATTATACTAGCAACCCCCCTGTTTTTACCTATTAATACATGAAATTTGATTTTTCTGCCTGAAATCCATCAGTTCCAGCACATATCCCTGGACAGTAAAATTAAAAACATGGAAAATTGCTTCAACTTTACTTCTTACTACTTGAAAGACTGCTATAATTCATGAAAGAGACAGTTTTGCTATCAATTTATGGCAAGCTACATTGCTAATAGGTTATTGTTTCAGAGACTATGGATGGTTGGAAAAAATACTACTCCCTGCTCTCCATTTAATGTGCCAAGAAAGATGGGGAAAGAAATTTATTCTGAAATAACAATACTTGTTTTTTTTTCTTATTTCCATACAGACCACTTGATTTAACATTTGGAGCTTAGTAGTCAGGAAAAAACAATCACATCATTCTCGATACATTATGATTTAAACACTACTTGGGACAAAAAAGGAGTATTTTAAGTGTTTTTTTTTTAAATTATTACTTGTAATGTTGTTGTGCAAATGTAGTTTGTGGCTAATAGAATTGAGAGCAGCTCAGCAGAATATAGGCAGGTGCTGTGCATCTTTCCCATCACCCATACCTCTCTACCCTTCTAACTCAGCCCTGAAGGCACCACTCTGCTACTGCTATTGCAGTTTTAAACCCTACCTTACACTAGATCTGCTGATACCATCCATGCTTCAGCTTCTCTTGTCCATTTTCCTTTGCACATGAGGCAATTGGGTAGGTATCTCAAATAAGATATCTACTCCATTTACTTCCCATGTGCAGCAGAAATATTATAGTAGCACAAACCAGAAGAACAACTTTTGCGAGTAGAACTGAGCCATATCAAGGTTTTTCCCTGTCTCTTCTTTTCCTGTAGAATCAGTATCTCTAACATTATTCTAATGGGTGGTCTGTCCGGACAACATCCAGAAGATGTGAGTGCTGTTTTTAACCTCATTTTAGAGACTCCTCATGGATTTCCTTGGGTAATTTAGTACAGTGTTTGCTCCTACAATACTTCTAATTAAAAAAAAAAAAGTACATTTATAAAACATTATTAATATATGTGCAAAAAGAACAGGAGTACTTGTGGCACCTTAGAGACTAACAAATATATTAGAGCATAAGCTTTCGTGGGCTGTAGCCCACGAAAGCTTATGCTCTAATATATTTGTTAGTCTCTAAGGTGCCACAAGTACTCCTGTTCTTTTT